>NC_135406.1:11359802-11439802 GCF_051989625.1 Stigmatopora argus
CGTAAATGTATGTTACTATTGACATCCAACGTGTGTTTCCACTATTTTAGGTTGAATTATCTGGAATGAAGTCGTCCTTTGCGCCTGTTTAAGGAATATCGCTTATCGGCCTTTTGACTAAGATCAAGTGTAGTATCTTTTCTTATCTGTTTAATAGCTGTTATGTCTCCTAAATGGGGACCATATATTGAATTGATATTTGGGACTAGGTGATGGAATAGGAGCTTGATCCTTCCACTCCACGCATCATCCTGGTATTGCAGTATCTCCATGAGAGATGCAACCCTCTCTATTTGTCAAAATACATATACTTACTCTTGAAATTCCTAAGTTTAATGATTGAAACGACAGAAGCGAATCTGAAATTTCATATATTATTCATGAGGATGAGGGTTGATTTAAATTAACAAATTAAAGCCTTTCTTTTCTAACAAAATCTAAGTTCAACAAGACTGTATAAACATTCACATCTTATATAATAATATATAGGTTTGACAATCATCATTTTTGCCAGTACAGCTTGTTTAAATGACTGCTCAGTGTCGAGGTTTTGCTGTAATATGAAAGCAAAACGCCACATTGACTACATTCAGCGAAACCAACGTAAGTTTCTGTAGCATATTCAACAATCAATTTGAAGCTCTTCCACACCTTACTTTTACCGGTACATTTGTCATTTCACTTCTCCTGTCTGTAGTTTATCCTTAACTTCTTGCTCCCCCATATTGGGGATACCAGGTCAAAATAGATGCGGACTTGCGGACCGGAAGATTATTAAGAGGGCAGGCAGCCTTCACGTGACGTGCGCAAAGCATGCCCTGGCTCTGCAACTCCTGTTTAATCCAAATTATTTATTTTATCACAAGTATTGTTAGTTTAGTGAACACATCATTTCATTATACATTGTTATAAACATCTATTTAAAAAAATAAAAAGTCAGTGAGAGAGACGGGCTCGGGCTCACGATCACACCTCCATTTTGGATCATTTGGTTTAATTACTAATTTCATTACAACATTAAGTCCAACCCATTTACACCCAAAGGATGCACGTATGCCCTGGATCATATTATATCACAACGCTCTCCAATCCCCCGGCTGCCTAATACAGGTGCTGAAACGTGATTGGCTGCATAATACAGCTTCTGCAATGTGATTGGCTGCTCAATGGATTGGAACCACGCACTAGTTTTTAGTGCTTTAGCCTGTATTAAACTACTATTGCGGAGATAGACGTAGTTTGTTCTGTCAATTCTTCATCAATACACTCTTGCTTCTCTTCAAATCGCACAAATCTTTCGCCTTTTACTAAAGATTTATGTGGAGAGGAACAATAAGATTTTCAATCAAATCTTTGATGCTCTGTGCTAGCAAAGCTTCCTGTTTCTGTCTCAACTAAATATGTAGTATTTGATATTAATCTGGGTTAAAGGTTTTTTCACGCAATTTCACTGCTTGCATTTTTGCAGTGTTTACGTCCTCAAGCATCTGACTTTGTTCAATGAAGTAAAAGTAATATGTGCATGTTGATGTTAATTCCTGAGCGTTTTAATTTATATTATTCTGACGAGGCGGTTTTCAGGTGTCCGTTTCCCTTTTGAACTTTGTATTTAAAAAAAATACCGTCTAGTATTTGGTTTTCAATTTTCGAAGCATAATTTTGTTAGACATTATAAAAATGTGATTTGTAGAGAAGTGCTATTTTGTTGTAGTTGTATTTTGATTTGTGCCTTTGTTCAGACTTTTTTTGTTTAAAATCATTATCTCGACAAACTAAGAACAAAAAATTATCACACGATTTAAAATTATGACTAACCCCAATTAGCAGATCCATGCAATTTTTTAATGACTGCATTAATGTTCTGCACAACACTAGATGTTAGTAGCAAAGTGCATATCCGACCAAACAAAACAACAGGAACTGTGTGGGGGATGGGCTCCATCGTCAAGTAGGATACTCCAAACGAGCATAATTTGTTCCGGGACTGAGCTCGCATGTCGATATTCTCGTAACTCGAACGAACGTTTCCCATTGAAATGAACTAAAAACAAATTAATTTATTCCAAGCCTCTAAAAAAACACCAAAAACAGGATATTGGATTGGAGAAACATTTTTATTTGTTCTAATTCACCATCTATTAACAAAGTAACAAATAACTAGTGGTTTAATAGTACTAAAATGTGTTTAATAGTAGTAAAATTAGACAGAGATACTTTTTGCACGGCAACACGCTCGTAACATAACAAACTAATTTAAATAAACTTGGATTACGATGCAGACACACTCAAAAATAAGTTTAATCGAACCTAACACTAAACTTAATTCTAATTTTTTTGACATTTGATACCTTTCTTCTCCCGTGTTGGCTCTATTTGCCAGTCAATATTGACAGTTGTTTGATTTTGTCTTCCCTTCAAAATATTCCCAAAATGATGCACACAAATGTCCTCACAATAGGATAACACAGGACCATTTGCCAACGAGAAGTACTATACTCCTCTCGTATTATCGAACAAGCTCCTCCGCCATTCGCATTGGCTAACAGGAAAAAAAACACTGAAAAAATGCAACGCTTCACCCAGTGCTCGTGGAGACATTACACGAGGGCCTTGCGACGGGAAAGACAGTACGCATGAAGTTCTTATGAGCAGCCTCTCGGGTCCGCTGTATGCTCGTATATCAACATTTGTCTCATATCTCAAGATATATATTTGCTTGAAAATTTACTCGTATCTCAAATTGCTCGTATGTCGGGGCACTCGTATGTCGAGGTATTACTGTACTGTAATAAATAGCTAGACTGGCTTCCTCCATATACAAGCTTTACTTACTTCTCAGAAGCCAACATAAGGTCGACTTGATTCCAAAACAATAGAAAGACTGTGTAACCTAAAAAAAAAAAGGAAAAAAATACAAATGGAAAACCAAGCTGGATTCTTCACAGGAGTAAAAAAAAAACACCTCTCCGGCCTGGCACACAAAAAGGGCTCTCGTTCCCTGCAATAGTTACATTCACATTCAGAAACAAATAAATAAATGTATATTTTTAAATAGAATTGAACCACCATCTTCCCCTGTTGGCAAGGATTAATATATTAAGCCTGTACCCTTTACAGCAATTAAGCCATATAAAATGCATGCTAATCAAGAACTCCAAATTAATTCAATAATGTGAAAAATACCCCAATCTAGTAGTCTTTTGCAAACATTTAACATTACATTCCCTTTATAGTTTGTCTATCATCTCCTATAAAACTTTCTTACTCAATGTTTTTCCAATAGTTACACATAAAATAAAAATCTAGTTGCATTTCTACCAATTATCCCCTTCAACATCAAAAAGATAAAAACAATTTACCGTTAATTTCAGACATGAAGTTACCGTATTTGCACACCTGTAGAAAGAAAACAATCTCTTATATAATAATTTGTCAAATTGTTCAAATTAATGTATTCATTAAATCTGAGCAAATAACGCTTCACTTTTTTGTTACCTTTGAATTTGGAAGGCTGATTTTGTCAACAAAAAGACCCAAAAAGTATTTTTCACCAAAAAGAGAGCTTTATTGAAACTACCAAAAAGATGACACGTTAAATTACAGATTAAAAAGTGTAAACAAGATTTTCAGAATGCAAAATACAATTATACTTCGATTACAATGATCTTTCATACAGAATTTGAAAAAGCAAGCAAAGCCGTGATTGGCCACTGCTTATTACAACACATTTGCGTCTTTTAAGTCTATCCTTACGACAAAATCTCTGGCAAGAAGCTGAGCAGGAAAAAGGTTTCCGACGTGTGGGTAATTGTGTTTTTAAGATATTCCTGCCACAAGTCGAGCAAAAAAAAGGGCTTTTCTCCTCTGCGGGTTGTTAAGTCTTCTTTTCAGGTTTTTCAATTGTGTAGCTTTTTAATTGGGCTGTTGTAGCGAATCTGTGGCCACAGACTGAGCAGGAAAACATTGTTCCCCAGTGTGGGTTATTAAGTGTTCGTTTAAGCTTCTCTTACGGGAAAATGTTTTACCACAAACTGAACATGAAAATGTTTCTTTGCCAGTGTGGGTTCTTGTGTGTGTTTGTAAAGCTGGCTTTTGAGAAAAGGCTTTACCGCAAACTGAACACGAAAATGGTTTTTCACCCGTGTGGGTTCTTGTGTGTATTGTTACACTTCCCTTCCGTTTAAATGTTTTACCACAAACTGAACACGAAAATGGTTTTTCACCAGTGTGGGTTCTTATGTGGATTTTTAAGGATTCATTGTGAGAAAAGGCTTTACCGCAAACTGAACACGAAAATGGCTTTTCACCAGTGTGGGTTCTTGCATGACGAATTAAGTCTGCCTTCCGTGTGAATCTTTGACCACAAAATGAACACGAAAATGTTTTTTCACCTGTGTGTGTTCTTGCATGACGAATTAAGTCTGCCTTCCGTGTGAATCTTTGACCACAAAATGAACACGAAAATGGCTTTTCACCCGTGTGGGTTCTTGAGTGTATTTGTAAAACTTGCTTATGAGAAAAGGCTTTACCGCAAACTGAACACGTAAATGGTTTTTCACCAGTGTGGGTTCTTGTGTGTATTTTTACATTTCCCTTGTGTGTAAATGTTTTACCACAAACTGAACACGAAAATGGTTTTTCGCCTGTGTGTGTTCTTGCATGACTAGTTAAGTGTCCCTTCTGTGTAAATGTTTTACCACAAACTGTACATGATAAGGGTTTCTCCCCAGTGTGGCTCCTCATATGTGTTTTCAAAGAAGACTTTTTCCCAAAAGTTTTCCCACACTGAAAGCATTTGCAAAGTTTGTCACCACTGGGATTTTTCTTAACATCTTCAACATCATCATCGTCAAAAAGCAAGTCGTTGCCATCTGATAAAGGAGCAATTAAATTTTCTGCTCGCCATCCTTCTGTTGAGCTGCCGCTCAGAAGCTCCGCCCCTATGTTGGCCACGCCCAGATCATCTTCACTCTTGAAAGGCTCACCAGTTGACCATTTGACACATTCCTCGTTTTTGATTGGAGGTTGCTCTTCTCTTTTGCACTGTTGAGGGAACTCTGGCTCCTCCTCTTTAATTAGGGGCCATGTTCCTGTGTTTGCAGGTTCCGCCCCTCCACTGGCCACGCCCAGAACATCTTCCCTCTTCACGAACTCACCAAGTGACCAGGAGAAATGATCTTCCTCCCTTTTGATTGGACGTTGCTCGTCTCCCATTTGTTGTTGAGGGAACTCTGGCTCCTCCTCTTTGATTTGGGGGAGCTCAACTTCCCCTTCAAGGTCAACAGACTCATGCCCATCAGCACCAAGATCATTTCTGAAACCTGCAAAGACACAAAGATAAATGATTAACCATTTTCCAATTATAAATGACTGAATTTCTTGTTCACAGAAATGAAACCAAACGGAAAAGGGCGCCATACATTCATTTCGTCACAATGCAGTACTTACTACTGTAGTTTTCTAGTCAACAGCAACATGAGTTGAAAACTGTTTAGAGCTGCATTTTTCAAAGTATGGCACTTCTTCACTTAAAATTAGTCAAATCTTTTTTGGAGCCTTTTCATTGTAAACATTCTCTTTTATGTTTTAGATTTTAATTTAGTTAAAATGCTTTCGCCAAAGGGGAGGCATTAAAAAAACATTATCTTTTATTCAGTAGCAGGTCTATTATTATTTGGGGGATTAATGAGATGCCGGATTCCGGCTAATGCCGGAGCGATCGCTAATACGCGCAGTATAGTATATTACTTCTCGTTGGCTGCTCATAAGAACGGTCAGGGGCACTGGCTCTCTCCCCCGCAACTCCTCGTGTAATATCTCTGGTCGCAACTATACCTCTTTGTAACGTCTCTGGGAGCACTGAGCGTTTTTTTCAGTGTTTCCCCCCCCCTTAGCCTGTTAGCTCCCGTTAACGGAGCGATCGCTAATTTAAGACTACTTCTCGTTGGCAAGTGGAAGTGCGTTATCCTATTGTGAGGACATTTGTGTGCATCATTGTCGGAATATTTTGAAGGGAATACAAAAGCAAACGGCCCATCGATAGTGAAAGTGAGGGTGGAGGCGGGGCAAACAGCCAACCCAGCCGGGACAACAAAGGTATAAAAACGTAAAACATAATTAGCACGACAGCAAAGACAGCATGATAAAAAGCCCCCCTGCATGACCAATTTACCCGTACACGATGATGAATTTAATATTGAGCTGAATGCGTTCACTGTTTAAGTTAATAAATTGGAATTTAGGCAATTAATGGCTGAGGGTTTGGCACATTACGATATCCCAAATGTTGTTTTCGACTTAACAAAACTAAATGATGAATATCAATTGGTTAAATAGGAAGCAAAAGTGCAATTAGGTCAAAATTGCTGTTTTTTAAAGATGTCTAAAATGAGCTGGCTGCAAACACCAATATTATCCATCACAAAATGTTGCAAATGAAATAAAAACATCTCCATGACTTGGCACCTAGCATAACGACTACGACCGACCAAACAAAGACAAAGCTCAGAAAAAGCCACAAATTAAAGTATAGTAAAAGCTTCTGGCCTCCTTTTACAATCTGAACACACTAAATTTTATATTTTTCAGTCACTTTTTTACATCACAAGTAAATAAATGCCAACATGTGAACAGGACTCTTTCACTCAGTCAATGGCTAAACTATCTCAAAGTTGAAACCAACTTACCTTGAAGGATTTTCATTGTTTCCAAAAGTTTGTCCAAATGAGTCTCGTGTCTCCAGATGAGTCGAGGACGTCCAACTGCAGCATCTGACTGTTATGCCATCCTCTGGATGCTGCATATTTGCGCAGTTGACATCAAAGAGCAAAGAGCCACGCGCTTTGATAGGTGACATCAAAGAGCAAAGAGCTCCTGGTGACGCCACGCGCTTTGATCTCCATCTGGACCGTAGCCCCGCCTCCTTTGGACCCTGATATATGATGGAGGCACTTTAAGCCATTTATTTCTTCTCACAAATTCAATTCATTTAAGCAAATAAGGGAATGATTCGTAGGAGTTGGTACATTTTCGTTGAAGAACTTCGTCTCTCGTGATTCCATTTGGCAAAACAGCAATGGTTCCTTGATAATTTGTCGATTTGTTCTGCGCTTGCGCATATTGCGTCGCCTCCTTTTGAGCCGCAACCTTCTTCATGGTGACTTATGTCGTAAATTCAAACCTACAATAATATTTTTATTCAAACCATATGTCAGACCATTTGAAGAATAATTATTTCCTATGTTCGACTCTCTTGTTTTTAATAAACCTAATGCCACCGAAAGAAGTGACGCTCGAGTTGCAGAAGTGACGCAATGTTCCGCGCATGCGCAACCCCGAAAATCAAGGTTCCGTCCCCAGTCACAATCTTGTCGTGACCGTAGCGCGCCGAGTTTTTCCTCAATTTCCACCACTTAAGTAAACCCACGCGTGGCCGATGTGTCTTGCTTAACTACTCTTCCGTCTTAAGTTTCAGTCAACATCATCTTCAAGGCGTCTAAAGCCTCGTTGAAGCTTTGCGGCCTACTTTAGTTTAGCCTGCTAGCATCTATCAAAGGTGCCTCCATCAGAATTCCCGTGTGGGAGTGTTCCACGAGGAACACTCGATCGTTTGCAAAATAATGCATGCAAAAGTTGTTCTTCACAGACTAGAAGGTGGGTTCACTTTTTATATTTATATATTCTCTCAATGTGTTATAAAAGGGCTTTTTTTGTGCGCTGCAATTGATTGATTTAAAAATTCTCAGGTCGACAGAAGGTACAAGCTTGATTTTAAGACAATAAAACAGTACAAACAAAATCATGCAGAATAAATCATGGGAAAAGTACAAATCATAACAACTATTTCCCATTTTCATACTGTAATGCATAAAAAAATATGAAGTCATAAAAAGGACATATATATATATATATTTCAAAATTATTGATTTAGAAAAATAAATCGATAAAACTGAATGTTGGCTCCTTTTCCATTTTTTTAATGTCAACAAAAAAAGAATAGCTGTCATTTTTCCTTTTTAATTAAAAATGATTAAAATTTATATTTGATGCTTCACCCTTTTCTAAAAGGATTCCAAATAAATTAAAATCTCAAAAATACAAGCGAATATCTGCAAAAAAGAGGCTCAAAAAAGATTTGGAAAAACTTCAAGGGCCTGTGAGGTTACTTTACTGACCAATAGTCCTTTTTTTTAGTGAAATACACTTTAAAAAAACGTTTAAACCCCTTTGGCTATTGATGAGAATACTACAGTAGTGCTATGTTGACAACATCACGAATGTATGGCATCCTCTTCTGTTTAGCTTCGTTACTGTAGCGACCAGCATATTAGTCCAGCCTAACCACTGCAAATATAAGTATAAGACTTAATTACCAGTCTAACATAAAGAACCTCTAGATAGAATAATAGACAGTTTATAAAATATATAATTTATCTTGGGGTCTTTGCAGGTTTCAGAAAATATCTTGGTCCTGATGGGAAGGTGTCAGAGTTTTCTGGTGCCAAAGAGGATGTTGAGCCCCCTCAAATCGAAGAGGAGGAGCCAGAGTTCCCCCAAGACAGACAGAGAAGAGCAACTTAAAATAAAAAAGGAGGAAGAAGATGTCACCTGGTCAACTGGTGCGTCCTTGAAGAGAGAAGATGATCTTGGCGTGGCCAGCGGAGGGGCGGAGCCTGCAAACACTTTAACATGGCCCCAAATTAAAGAGCAAAAGAGAGAAGAGCAACTTTCAATCAAAACAGAGGAGCAGCAAGATGTCACTTGGTCAACTGCTGAGCGTTTCAACAGTGAAGTTGATCTAGGCGTGGCCGGCAGAGGGGCGGAGCCTCTGCACGGCAGCGACTCAACAAAAGGATGGCAAGAAGAAGCTTTTATTGCTCCTCCATCAGATAGTGACGACTTGCTTTATTATAATGATGACGATGAAGGTCTTAAGAAAAATCCCAGTGGCGGCAAACTCTGCAAATGTTCTCAGTGTGGGAAAACCTTTGGTAAAATGTTTACTTTGAAAAGACATATGGCAACCCACATTGGGCAGAAACCGTTTTTGTGCTCCGTTTGTGGTAAAACATTCACACAGAAAGCAAACTTATAAAGCCACACAAGAACCCACACTGGTGGAAAACCATTTTCCTGCTCAATTTGTGGTCATGCTTTCTTTCGAAAGCAGGACTTAATTATCCACGCAAGGACCCACACTGGTGAAAAACCGTTTTCGTGCTCGATTTGTGGTAAATCTTTCTCTCTCAAGCACAAGTTCAAACTCCACACAAGAACCCACACTGGTGAAAAACCATTTTCGTGCTTAATTTGTGGTCAGACATTCACATGGAAGAAAAGCTTAATTAGTCACACAAGCCCCCACACTGGCAAAAAAACATTTTCGTGCTCAGTTTGTGGTCAAGCCTTTTCTCGAAAGGAACATTTAAAAAGGCACACGAGAATCCACAAAGGGAGAACTCCTTTTCCTTGCGCAGTTAACAACTTCACCAGAACTGACTTAGGGTTCATTTTGTAGTTCTATTACACTTTTATATTTATCCAAACGGATTTGATTGGCATGTAACTAAACTTATCTGGCAATTGATATGTAACTGCCTTATTTTAGTTTCACTGTATTTTTTTGTGTATTTTAATGTCAGTTTCAACATACCTCCTGTAGTGGGTGCAGTGGCGCTAGAGCGAGCGTACGTTTGCTAAATGGGAAGATAATTGCAGCAGAAGAAGCGCTCTCGGTAAGAGAAAGGCAGCACGAGACAAGCTCAGCGAGAAAGTTGCAAGCTAAAGTAATATAAAGAGAAATATATAATAAAACCCAGGCTAATTCCTCTTGGTACTCAGCCAACGAGGTGTTTTGTAAATTTTTGTGTATTTCTTTTATTTCACAAATTGTCTATTTTTTTAAAGCTAATTTTCGTTTTTGTGTGTTATTAGTTATCTAGGTGTTATTTGTAAATCTGCCAATATGCATTCAATAAATTCATCAGTTTGAGAAAGACACTTAGTACTCATAAGTAAGTACTCAATATTGCAGAAATGTATACCAAAACACAGTGGCGGGCGGTGTATTTTCTGGTAGCGCCTTCAACGTATCAATCCAACCCTCAAAAACTATTTTATGGCTATAAAACCTCTACTGCAGCTACAGCTGCGACACATAAAAAATAATCAATAAATTAATGCACAAAAATGGGGTAAAATCCACTTCCTAGCAGCATTTCATGATTAAATACAAATACTGGAGCTTTTCAGACATTAAAACCAGGCCAGGGGGTGATTTTCCCAGGAAAAGACAGCGATGAACGTCAATGGCGTACGGGCAAACATTGCCCGAAAATGGGGTAAAATCCAGCCGAAAACAGCATTTATTGATTAAATACAAATACTTGAGCTTTTTGGACATCAGAACCGGGCCCGGAGTATCATTTCCCCGGTAAAAAGACCGATGAACGTCGATACGTCCATACGTGAAATGACAAAAAATGCACTAAAATTAGGTAAAATCCACTTCCTAGCATCATTTATTGATTGAATACAAATACTGGAGCTTTTGAGACATTACAACCAGGCCAGGGGGGTGATTTTTCCTGGGAAAAGACAGCGATGGACGTCAATGGTGAAACGCCAAAAATTAAACTGGGCTAAAATCCACTTCCTAGCAGCATTTTGTGATTAAATACAAACACTACAGCTTAAATACAAACACTGGAGCTTTTCAGATATCAGAACTTGGCCCACAATTGAAATATTATTTAGGAATACAGCCATATTTTACTCACCAAAAATCCTTTTTACACAATATCCATCCTTCTTTCCTATCGCCATCGAAGCTAATGATGAAAGTGGAGCCTGTCCTGTCATATTTCCGGCATAGTCCGTTTTGAAAATAGCTTTAAATCAAAACAACAATATACTATTTGCTTGTGGAGCTGAGTTAGCACGCTGAAAGTGCCCCACACACCATTTTCCCGGCTGTAACAGGCTTGCTAGCTTCGTAGTTGACCGCCCTTTCTTAATGATGTCCATTTTTTTTCTGGAAAAGTCCGTCTGGTAAATGGCTTTGTGAGCAAACCGAATCCATTTGTTTTTGCTTCTGTCGGCCATTGTGGGTGGAGTTTGCGATCTCGGCTGCCTCGGGTACTGCTTTGGCCCGCCTACTAGCCAATCATAGTTTGTGAAAGCAATGACATGTCCCAGCCAGCAAAATGCTAACACCTATGAAAAATCATTGTGGGGTTGCCAACTCGAAATCTGATTGGTTAAAAGCAACAGTCTAGTTTAATGCAGCAGAGCCCGCAAGTACTGATTGTGAAGACTTTGAGGCAGATCTGATCTGGCAACAAATAATGGCTGAAATGTGATTGGTTAAATGCTGCAATATGAAAACACACATCTGGAAGCAGTAAAACCAGGGGGAAAGCAATGAAAGGAAGCTAACAGACCATTTGGAATAATAAGTATAAATGGACAAAATATAATATGATTCAGATATTTCTTAGGCCAGCAGAGAAGGCCTTGAAGACCCTGATTGCCCGCCACTGCCAAAACATGACTTTGAGTCACATATTAATGCCCTTTTTGGAAATTGTTTAAAAAGTCTCCTGGGTTATAGACGCTGGAGCAATTTTTATTTTTCCAGTACGATTTATTTAGTTAAAATTTGCATTTTCAGTACTCATGATTGACAGTGACACATTGCAGTTGTTTTTCCCAATTGCTAAAACAGAAAATCTGAAAGGACCCACACATTTCAAAGGCATAGAATAAAACTAAATTCCATTTGAAAATATCACAAGCCCATTTCACACACAGACTCAATTCCCATTTCACAATCCTCCTTTCTCATAAATCGAAACCTGGTAAATAAACTTGTGGTGTTGAAGATGATGATTCTGTTTTTGCATGAATTTATGCATCCTCATCTGAAACTTCAGAAAAGGACCCAAGAAAATACTGTCCAGTAAAAAACTATTCTACATAAACTAAAATTACATTGATTATATGATTCTTTAGCAGATAGCATAACATAGGTACGCTAGCGGATAGGATAACATAGGTATGCTAACGGCTAGCAAAACATATGCTAGCAGCTAGCATAACATGCGCTAGTGGCTAGCATAACATAGGTATGCTAGCGGATAGCATAACATAGGTATGCTAGCAGATAGCATAACATAGGAACGCTAGCGGCTAGCATAACATAGGTATGCTAGCGGATAGCATAACATACTCTAGCGGCTAGCATAACAGGTACACTAGCGGCTAGCATAACATAGTGAGGCTAGTGGCTAACATAACATAGGTACACTAGCGGATAGCATAACAAAGGTACTCTAGTGGATAGCATAACATACGCTAACGGCTAGCATAACATATGTATGCTAGTGGATAGCATAACATGTGCTAGTGGCTAGCATAACAGGCACGCTAGCAGATAGCAAAACATAGGTACGCTAGCGGCTAGCATAACATACGCTAGTGGCTAGCATAACATACGCTAGTGGCTAGCATAACATACGCTAGTGGCTAGCATAACAGGCGCGCTTGCAGATAGCAAAACATAGGTACGCTAGTGGCTAGCATAACATACGGTAGTGGCTAGCATAACATATGCTAGTGGCTATCTTAACATAAGCTAGTGGCTATCTTAACATAGGCTAGCGGCTAGCTTAACAGGTATGCTAGCGGCTAGCAAAACTTAGGTACGCTAGAGGCTAGCATAACATAGGTACTCTAGCAGATAGCATAAAAAAGGTGTTCTAGCGGATAGCATAACATACGCTAATGGCTAGCATTACATATGTATGCGAGCGGATAGCATAACATAGGTACGCTAGTGGCTAGCATAACATACACTAGTGGCTAGCATAACATACACTAGCGACTAGCTTAACATAGGCTAGCGGCTAGCTTAACAGGTATGCTAGCGGCTAGCAAAACTTAGGTACGCTAGAGGCTAGCATAACATAGGTACTCTAGCAGATAGCATAAAAAAGGTGTTCTAGCGGATAGCATAACATACGCTAATGGCTAGCATTACATATGTATGCGAGCGGATAGCATAACATAGGTACGCTAGTGGCTAGCATAACATACGCTAGTGGCTAGCATAACATACACTAGCGACTAGCTTAACATACACTAGCAACTAGCTTAACAGGTACACTAGCGGCTAGCAAAACATAGGTACGCTAGAGGCTAGCATAACATAAGTACTCTAGCAAATAGCATAACATAGGCACGCTAGCGGATAGCATAACATAGGTACGCTAGCAGATAGCAAAACATATGCTAGCGGCTAGCATAACATACGCAAGCCTAGTGTCATGCTAGTGCCTTATCGGATGAGGCGTCCAAGGTATTGACAAAAAAGTGAAAATACAGACACTCCTCAACTTACGAACGCAATTGGTTCCGAGCGATTGTTCATAAGTTGAATTTGTTTGTAAGTTGATTTAGTGCTATATTTTGTATTATAATTTATGTTTAAGGCCTATATAAGTATATTGAAGGTTTATATAAGTGCATTTGTATGTTTAAGGCTTGTATAAGTAACACGCATTGGTTTGTACTGAAAAAAAAAACATTTAATAAAATGGAGAGAATATGTACAGTACTGTAGAGAGAGAGATAGATTTATGTATTAGAAACTGGCCAAAAGAAGCGACCTAATGACGATTGCACAGTTTTCTTCTTTTTTTCATCATAAATGATGCAGTAGCACTGTATGGCATCATTCAATTGATTTGCAAACTTTGTGCAACGTTCAATATTTGGGTCCTGCTGCTCGATCTTTCTGTTTATAAATGGTACTGAATGTGCAACGCTCACCACTTTCTGACGCGCATCAAGCTTCGTTATTATTGCCACTCGTTTCAAATGAAATGGCTTGCCTCTTCCTTGCAACTCCCTCAATAGAAGCCTTTAGCTTTTTACCAACCATATTCAATATTGGATGCATGAGATATTTAATGATACAAATGAAAAAGGTTCTTTGCACACTGGAGATACATTCACGCACTTCCGCATTGCAACGAAGAAGGTAGATGCTGGGTGAGCTGAGCTCTCACAGCGCCAGGCGTCGGTATTAGCGGCGGAAAGAAGTACTACTCCGAAAAAGACGCAAAATACAAAATTGGACTTGCGAACATTTTTGGACTTAAACGCAATTTGCAGACATGTTCGTATGTACCGTTGTTCGTAAGTTGAATGTTCGTAAGTAGGGGAGCGTCTGTATACCCTCAAATGAGACTGCACCCTATCACAAGGTGCATTTTATAGTTGTGAAAATACAGTATTTGGGATTTATTCATGTTAGACGTATAGTTTTAGCCCCTAACCATAATTCCTTAACTCAGTCTATCCCGTCCAACAATTTGTGCGTGTTCAGCATCGAAGGAAGAGAGCAGGGTATGCGCGTTACTCCACAGATGATTTATTCAAGATATTGATCCTTACAGAGCTCCGGGTCCCTTTCCCAAATATAAAACCAGCTGAGCGTCGCCCTGCTTCAGTGGAGGATGAAAGAGACTAAAGTCCAAACCCGCGTTTGCCCAATTATAGTATAACACAGATGAATATTCATTCGCTGAGTTTAATGACATGTGGACTGTCCCACGACGTTCTGCGGGGGTGTCCTCTCCTAGAATCTGCTTGTCCTTGAATCCACATCTGGCATGGTCGCCCTCTCCAAAGGAATTCCTTTGTGTCTGGTATCATCTGGACCATCGCCCTCTCCGCGGGGATCCCTTTGTCCCTGATTTCATCTGGACCACTCATCACTTGGGACCACTTATCACCTGGACCACACCTTAAAGCAGAAACTCAAACAAAAGACCTTTTGTTCATTGTGATTGAGTTGAGAACAATAGTTTTAATCCTACTGTGGTACTATATCAAAATGAAACAGCTACCATAAATGAAGGAGTAAAATATGTCTTATTCTTCATTCCCTCTCTTGGTCTCCCAAAAGAGACCATACCGACAAACAACACACAAGTTAGTAAGAAAAACTAAGAAGCACTACGTTAGTATAAGAAAAGAAACAAAGAAGCATCACATTAGTGTATCCATGAACACATGCTCGGCGGTGGTTGCAGAGGGATCAGTTTGTAGCAATTGAGTATACTGACCTTTCGGATCACGTCCCACTGCCCTATCGATCAAACGAATAACCAGAGTACGAGCCATGGGGATGAGGCAACATCCACAAAGACTAAGTAAAGTCGTGAAAACAACAACAGATATGAAGACATTTCCCATCAAACCTTTCCAGGTACCGAACTGATCCATCCATCGGTCCCAGATTGAGTCGCCCACACCTGAATGGTCCGCCATCTTATTAGTTAGGGTTCGGAGGCCTTCCAATGCCAAATTAGAAGACCTTCGAATCCTGCTGAGACCCATCCAGGTGGGTGATGCTCTCTTATTGCGATGCAATATATCCTTCAGGTTTGAAGGTAATTGTACTCCAGCTGTGAGATTCACTGGGGAAACAGAAACCGGAAGCAACAAAGACACCAAAGAGCACACACCAGAAGCATTTGTGGGTAATCTATCATACAACTTATCGCTTCCACACCATAACCAGAAGTTCCGCTCAGGATAAGGGGTGTGGTACCGGAAAAGACATATTTAATACACAACAATCAGACGGAATGCTTCCCAATGATTTTCCAATCCCCTTTAATTTGAGACAGGTAAAATTTTGTTGTGCTACTGCTTTATCAAAAATTTGTTTCTCTTTATCCTTTTGGGCAAGTGGGAATATCGAATCGTACTTAGAACAATTAAATTTCGGGTTATTGTTTTTTAGAAGGTCCACAATACATTCATTTTCGACTGGGGCCGAAACAATACGGAGTACGGGTCGAGCACCCATACACGAGGCAATCATCTTGGGTTTTGCTGGCAGATTGCTCTGCCATTAACAGCCAATTGTTAGATCCTGCCGTAATACCTGTAATCATTCTAAACCAATTTAGGGGACACGATTGACGGAGTCACCTTGCCAGTTTTCGCCTGAGTAGACTAGGTTTACACATCCCCACTGGCCACCATGGATCGGTATCCGAGGACCACACACAGGGTTAGGAAGCTAGTGTTGTCTCATCTGTTGGAGATTGCGGTGTCATTAGAGCCACATCCGTCTGATTGAAGATCGCCAAACAGGAGTATGACATACACGTGGAGCGCTCCTTCAAAAAATAACAAGAGAAAAATTAAAACAATAATAAGCCAAAACATCCTGTACACCACTTCCCTCTCTTGGACTGGGATAAGCCCAGTCCAGAACAGGAACTATGTCCAGGAACTATGTGTCATGTTTAGATGTATGTGACCTGTCCCCGGGAGAATCAAAGGCCGCCTTTGGAGGATCCTGTGGTGAAGTGTGTGGTTATGGGTTACATGGATCAACGGCTCCAATTTGGGAATAATTAAACCACTTCTGTCCCTTATGTTCAAGTTGAACCGCCTTTGATGTACGAGCAGACACTTTGAAAGTACACCTGTCCACCTGGGCTCCGACCACTTCCTGGATAGAACTTGAGAAAAATGTGGGTTGAGACTGTGGGTGATCACGTGCAGCTGCAGCCGCCTCCTTTATCTGTGAAGAAATACTAGATACCAGAGAATGCAATTGAGACCAATATGCTGCATGTGAGAGATCGGGTAATGGAACCTCTTCATATGGGGTGATGGAGGAACTAGGACCGGGCATCAGCCGGCCCGTAAGTAATTCAAATGGGGCAAAATTTTTGGTTTTGTTTATGGTTTGACGAATCGAGAGTAGAGCCAATGGGAGGGCTTGAACCCACGACCTTTTGGTGCCGTACATTATTTTGCCAATTTCTCTTTCCTGTAATTACACCAATTAACTAATCATACTAAAAATAGGAAAAATGCAAAAAGCAAACCAGGCTGCCTTCTCCTCAGGAAAACAGCTTTCCCGTTCTCTGCAATAGCCACACTCATATCCTGGGTTGCTCTCCATGTTTCCTGTTGAAAAGCACAATCTCCCTCTGCCAACCCAAATTTAATGTGTTTCTTTAAAGTTCTTTCTTTTATGCAGACATATGATTAGCCTCATCCTCCAGTTCCAATCGTGTAGTGAATAATGGCATCTGGTACATTCCACCAAATTGGATTTCCATATTTTTCCGGAACTAAACATGGAAACTCTTGTCAATTCAGTCAATGTTTCTATTAACACAATTTGGATGCCATTATCACAATAAATCAATAGTACTTTGGAATTTGGTATCAAACATTGTTTTTTCAGTGCTCCTAAATTTTGCATAGCAGATTTGTTTCTCCACTTCAAATTTCACGTTTGGAGTACTGCTGCTTTTACCATTAAAATTTCATTTGACTAAACAATTTTCCATAATTTTCATCAAAAATTGATTTCAAATTTCTAAATCATTTTCCACCTTGATATCTGATTGATTATATCTTGATGGTCGGCCAATTAGAAACACAAAAAGACAAACAAACAACCATTCATTTACACTCAGTGGTCTGCAATTTTTTAGACATATTCTCATAGTCATTCATTCTTACGACTCACGCTAAAGCATATTTCATCTGTTGATGGGCAAAACAAGATACATGTCCCGTGCACTTGAACATGCATTGTTTATTCCATCACAGAGAAATCATGCCTATCCTAAATGAATTATTTTATCTAAACTTGTCAGGTACAATTTACCTAATAATTTGGATCCATGCCATCTCTGCATTGTTTTCTCCATGTTTGACATCATTAATAATTTGGATGATTCTTAATACTTAAGTCTAAATCGCAAATCACTCTCATATTGCTAAAATATCTATGAGGATAGCTAAATTCCTATTCTGCTCCAAGCTTGTGTTTATTTAAAATAAGAGACATTTTTGTAGCTCCTTCTTACCACAATTAAAATTTTGAGAAACTAACCTTCCACTTAGCAATTTCCTAATTTAAATTTCAGTGTTTAATAGAGGACCCATAATTTGTCACTAATATATCCCAATTGGGCGACCCCCCTCTTTTTGTTTGTCGGGTGAGGGGTGTGCGCATCTGTGAAGGGGTGCTGGCGATGACCATCGGACCGAGTCGGCGAGCCTCATGACCAGTAGACAGAGCCAAAGCCTTTCAACTGCCAGGGTGCTCCAAGAACCCTCTGAAAATGGTCTTAATAGACTAAATCATCCTCCATGTCACAAAACAACGTACAATGAAAATCATCCATGGGTGGATGGTAGGGCCGGAGCCAGTCAATGAATGATTTCCACCGGTGATCTACAGACAACAGTCCCCCAGTGGCCGGAGTTTCAGGCTCAAGACGTGACCTATAGATTGTCCACCACTGTCCACATGTTCATATTGGTTGTGAACACGGAATCTTTGCACCATTTGGTAAAGTCACCTCTATTCGGAGTGTGAAGGATCCCCTGGTCCGTAAGAATCATCTCCGCCGTGGTAATATTGTCCAGGTGACTGGGCCGGCTGCTGTGGGCCGCCATGGTCTGCCAGTGCCTCGTCCTCCCCCACGCGTAGGCCGCTGTTGCTGTAGTGGGCCATACTGCTGTGCTTGGGGTTGCCATGGGAACAGTTGTTGCGGTTGCCGTTGTTGACTGGGGCAATCACATCTCCAGTGTCCAATACAAAAAAGTTGCCTTGTTGGCCCTGTCCCGAGTACCTTCTTCCCCGGCCACCAGAGAAACCACGCCAGCGACCACCGTATCGACCATGTAACTGACCATCTCGGGCCCCACCACATTCCTGGTAATTTGGAAAGTTGGAGTTCCAACACAGTAGAGATCAAAGGTTCCGGAACACCCTCGACAATAGCCGCTATATGGCCCGTCTCGTGTCAAGCGCACAACTCTGTCCACTTCATCAACGCCAGGAGCCTCCTCCGCCATGAACTTCCTCCCCTCACCAGAGGAGGGGGGGACTTATTTGGTGCAATATCTCTAAGTACCATATATCACTATATCACGCCTCCACCTAATCACCTCCCTCCGCTTTTTTTATTTTTTATTTTTTAGTTCTGCCTTAGCTGTGATGTCATGCTCCTTTTTTCAACGCTACGGACAAACGCTTTTGACCTGTACAATGTAAATTTCCTTCCAACATACAAAATTATTTCTCCAACTCACATTTAATTTAGCTTGTCTTTGAAAACCTGTGCCTCTACATTTCCATACAAACTCATCAATTCATTCCATTCCATTCCCATTCAGCATCTTTCTCCCCATTCCTCTCAAAACGCACACACACACGCACGCACACGCACGCACGCACACACACACTCCATTCTATCCCAAGCCCTCTCAACATTCCTTCTAACACACACACATTTTCAACCTCTCCTCGCATTTTTACCAACGCAGTCATCACAAATCACCGGTTAAATTTAGAATTTGAGTATATTCAATTCTAGGAATCAAGAAATTTAGAATTTTATTAGGATCGATCTAAGAATAAAACCTCTGTGGACCCAGTCGTTTCCCTGCCGAAGACTTATTTTAATACGACCGTTTAGGAATCCCCGATTCCTTTATTTCAATCACAGTAATGTTCCCTGAACAAATACTTTAAGAATCCCAGATTCTTTACCTACTACAGGTATCCTGAAATCCCTGATTTCAATATAATCACGACAATGTTCCTCGAACAAATACTCGGACTATATAAATGAAATTTCTACTGCAACTTCTCAGTAATTTAAACAATCCAATAGCAGAATTTTGACATTATAGAAACAGGAATTCTGCTCACCTTTAGTTGATTTCAGGCCTGCTTTGAGAAGTCGCCGAAGAAGTTTCCGGACAGTCCCGGACTGCCAACCTGTGTAGTCTCAAGTTCGCCGACTTGACCAATAATCCCGTCCCAGACGTTATAAACCATTTAACACGTCCCAGACGTGAGTCGTATTTCTGTCGGACCCCTATTTGTCTACGCAGCCTCTCCCCCCCTCTGACTCACGGACAGGGTCGCCAAATGTTAGACGTATAGTTTTAGCCCCTAACCATAATTCCTTAACTCAGTCTATCCCGTCCAACAATTTGTGCGTGTTCAGCATCGAAGGAAGAGAGCAGGGTATGCGCGTTACTCCACAGATGATTTATTCAAGATATTGATCCTTACAGAGCTCCGGGTCCCTTTCCCAAATATAAAACCAGCTGAGCGTCGCCCTGCTTCAGTGGAGGATGAAAGAGACTAAAGTCCAAACCCGCGTTTGCCCAATTATAGTATAACACAGATGAATATTCATTCGCTGAGTTTAATGACATGTGGACTGTCCCACGACGTTCTGCGGGGGTGTCCTCTCCTAGAATCTGCTTGTCCTTGAATCCACATCTGGCATGGTCGCCCTCTCCAAAGGAATTCCTTTGTGTCTGGTATCATCTGGACCATCGCCCTCTCCGCGGGGATCCCTTTGTCCCTGATTTCATCTGGACCACTCATCACTTGGGACCACTTATCACCTGGACCACACCTTAAAGCAGAAACTCAAACAAAAGACCTTTTGTTCATTGTGATTGAGTTGAGAACAATAGTTTTAATCCTACTGTGGTACTATATCAAAATGAAACAGCTACCATAAATGAAGGAGTAAAATATGTCTTATTCTTCATTCATCAACACTGCTTTGTCTACAAACCTCCTGGGACTTCTTCCATGAAGATCTTGATGAAAGAGTCCTCGATGAGGGAGCACAGATACTGGACGATGTTCCGGTGCTTCAGTCGCTTGATCAGGCAGATTTCCTCGTGGAGCGGCTGGGAATATTTGTGTTTGTTAGTGGCTGTCAAGTGGAAGGACAAACAATCCACTCACGTGCTGTCCTTTTCTGGAATCTTCTTGATGGCTGCTAACGTCCCTGCCGGCATACACCACCCCGTACGTGCCTTTCCCGAGGACCACTTTGTCCCTGTTTTCGTTGGTCTCATACACGTACTGGGAAGGGAAATGCGATAAATTATTCTGGACGGCAATTTAAGATTGAATTGTATCTTTATGGTTATAGAACTATACTTCCATTTGTAAAAGTTAGATTCAAATGTGAAAAAAAATTGTTGTCATCAGGTTATGCACTTTTTGTTTAGAGTCTTGGGCAAGTAATTACTCTCTCAAGAAGGGTTCTATGTCACTTGTGGTTAGCTTAGCTTTTAGCGTAAAGTTAAAAAGATATCCATGAAAGAGTGAAAATGTGACCACAATGCTCAACTATAAATATTTTGTGATGTGTTATTATATTCTAATATTGATAGACATACGCCAACTGTGTCTAATCTCGTATTCGCGCATGCTAGAAATTAGCATGACAAGCTAAGGTTCAGAACGTTAGCCCACTAGCATTAGCAAGGTAGCTCAGTCAACTTACCAGACAGATAGACAACTCTGTTACAGCATTTTGTTGATTCTATTTTAAGAGTTTTTACATCTTTATTTGGAGATTTTTGCACTTGTGACGACTATTAAGAGTAATCATATTGTCATTTTTAAAGGCTTCCTCATTGGAGGCTAAGCAAAGTTGAGAAACACTGTTCTGCCCGCTTGAGTATGAAGACAAATTTAATTTCACAACAATTTGGGAAGGAAAGAAATGTGGTGGGAACAAACCTCAAGTATTCCCTCACTGAGATGATTCACATCCTGGGTGGCATCTTCTGCCTTGTGGAGCTGAGAATTTATCAGATCACAGAAACTGAGGAAACATCAAGACAAGACATTATGTTATATTTGGGCAAAAGAAGTTGTATTAGGCAATTTCAACTATCACAGAGAGGTCATGGCCCATGTGGGGGTTGAACCCACGACCTTGGTGTTATTAGCACCACACTCTGACCAACTGAGCTAACTGGCCACGTGTCTGATAACCCAGATTTTGCCTTTTGCCTGACGCAAATGCAACACGTCAGCTAGCTAAACAGTTATGTTACGGCAAAAGAAGTTGGAATAGGCAATTTCAAATGACTACGGAGAGGTCATGGCCCATATGGAGGTCAAATCCACGACCTTGGCATTATTAGCACCTCGCTCTGACCAACTGAGCTAACCAGCAAGTGCAAATATCAGATTTTTTTAAATTTTTTCTAAATTGGAGTAAAAGAACTGGATCAAAAGCCCTAAATAGTCAGTTTTTATAGATCTAAAGCAATGTTTATTTGAGCTTTTTTTCTCAGTATTGGAAAATGTCTTTTAATCATGTTTTTTATTTCAAATGGAAACTAAATATTTTTTAATTGGAAAATGGAAAATATTTGTATATTTAAACTAAAAACACAAAAGAAAAAAAATGGATTAAAAATTGCAATGATTAATTATAAAAAGGGGAAAATCAGGAAATGTAATGTACATCTATAATAATTTCCTAAAACAGAAAGTCGGCACTCATGATTTACTTTCCCGGGCCGCACAAAATGATGCAGCAGGCCAGATTTGGCCCCCGGGCCACCACTTTGACACCCATGCTCTAGAAAGGTCTTGCCCGTTTGGGGATCAAACCCATGACTTAAACATTTTCAGCACCACGCTCTGACTAACTGAGCTAAACAGCAATGTGCTGGGTTTGGCTCAGGTGCGACTGGCGGGCGAGTCGGCACGGAGATGAGGGGAGCTTGGACGGGGGAGGTCGAGCGGGGAGCTCGGACGGGCGAGGTCGAGCGGGGAGCTCGGACGGGTGAGGTCGAGCGGGGAGCGGCGAGTTGGAATTGAAAGTGTTTCTAATAGGGTACCGAAACGTTTAGGTCTCCCGGGCTGCACTGGCATCTGCCCCCACATCGGAGCCAACTCACCACCAGGTTGTGATCGGTTGACAGCTCCGTCCCTCTCTTTACCCGAGTATCCAAGACATGCGGCTGTCCTGATGCCAAGTGCACATATGGACACCCTTATGCTTGAACATGGTGTTCATTATTGCCAATCCACTACGAGCGCAGAAATCCAACAATAGAACACCACTCGGGTTTCGATCAGGGGGGCCGTTCTTCCCAATCACTCCCTCGAGGTCTCACATCAGCATTGAAGTCCCCCAGCAGAACAAGGGAGTCCCCATAAGGAGCACTCTCCAGCACCCCCTCCAAGGACTCCAAAAGGGGTAGGTACTCTGAACTGCTGTTTGGTGCATGCACACAAATCAGGTGCCGTCCCCCCACCCGAAGATGGAGGGATGCTGGTAGTGTCCAACCCCCCTTGAGAGGGGTGGTACCGGAACCCAAGCTGTGTAGTGCTGAGCCAAACTATGTCGAGCCGGAATTTCTCAACATCACGTTCAGGCTCTTTCCCAACCAGGGAGGTGACATTCCACGCCCCAAGAGATAGTTTCTGCAGCCGGGGATCGCCTTCTTTGGCCCCTCTCACAGGTGGTGAGCCCATGTGAGGGGGAACCCACGTCGCCTCTCCGGGCTGTGCCCGGCCGGCCGGGCCCCATGGGTCTAGGCCCGGCTACCAGGCGCTCGCCATCGCTCCCCTCCTCCGGGCCTGGCTCCAGAGTGGGGCCCCGGTGACCCGCGTCCAGGTGAGGGAAGATGTCGTCCAATAATGTTGCTCATCATAAGAGGTCTTCTGAGCCATTCTTTGTCTGATCCCTCGCATCAGACCAGTTTGCCATGGATAACCCTACCAGGGGTACAAGGCTCTGGACAACAAAGCTCCAAGGGTCACTGGGACTGACAAACCCCACCACTGGGACACACAAACCCCACCACCACGATAAGGTAATGATTCGTCGGTGGGGTATTATTAGCTTAAGTGCAATTTTAAATTCAACATGGTATCTTGATTTGTAAATCCCGGGGCCGAATGTCTCGTACCGCGTTTTTTATTGTAATGGAAATTTTTAAATGCGTAATGGATGACTCTGTGAATAGCAGGACTAACCAAGGCTATGCCAGTCCCCGGCCGAGACCGAAGTTCTTGCGCTGGTGGTCCTCAGGATCTCCGTCAGCAGGTGGGAATACCCACGTGCTCTCAGTATATCTGCTTCGATTTGATTGATTAGTTTTGTGAGTAACCTTGTGAAGTGTGAAGTTATATGTCAGAAGAAGCAGAGTGGTGCAGCGGAAGCGTGGTTGGCCCATAATTCAGGGCTCAATGGATCGAAACCATTCTCTGCTACTAACCTAGGTTCATTTTTTGTAGAAGCAAACCACCCCACTTCCAAGTGTTACCATTGCTGAGAAAATTTGTTCTTGAAAAGTATTAATTGGGTAAAACTTCTCTTTTCTCATTTTCTTCTGAGGGATTCCTACTGATCAAAAATCAGATCGGAAATCTGGCCTGATCGCATCATTTTCACAAGATCGGAATTTGATAAAAAACGCAGTTTTTTTGAAATGCCTTGACATTCTCATGAAGGCGGAAGTGATACCGCGAAACATGTCAGGTAAGGCCTAAAATTCATTGTGAAAAAGGAACAGAAAATAGTCAAATAGGAAAATTCATTTTTATTTCATTACATTTAGTCCATTTTTCTTTTTGTCATCTATTTCAAATATTAACAACAACAAGTGTTTAATTGCATTCTAGTTTCATACACTTTGAGAGCATGTTCTCAACAAAAAGAAAATGCAGTACCAGTTAAAAAAACAACTGAACAAGACAGGTAAAAAAAAAGTGAAAACAATCGAAAATTACATCTAAATATGAGAAAAGAAATTCCTGTCCTTAGGAATAAAACATTGGCAATAAACTGAGCAAAAAAGTTGCTCTCTTACTGAATGTTTGAAAAGGTCTTTGCGCTGTGTGGGTTTGTTGTGTGATGCTTTAAGTTTTCCTTCCAAATGAATGTTTGACTACAGAGTGGCCAAGAAGAGGGGTTTCAAATTCTATACGAGAGGAAACTGAGAAGCGTACTTGTCATTAAGGTGACTTGATGACTGGGCTGTCTCGCACTGTCTTTGCCAAATATCTGGATAAAACATGATTGTGCTGAATGGAGGTAGGTGTGTACGCGAGCACGGATCCTCCTGTCTAGAATTTGGGGGACGCAGTCCACGCGAGACTTCCAAATATGTCGATAACTGCTGTTTGCTCGATTTTTGAATGTATTTTTTTTCTGAGGAAAAAATAAATAAATAATTTAAAAAAAACAAAAAAAAAATAATTCAAAAACATAACGCCAAAAATACATTTTGAAAAACAAAGAAAAAAACCATCAGACAATAAATTAATTTGAAAAACGAAGAAAAAAATACTTTAAAAAAAACAACACCAAAGATGAATTAATTTGAAAAACGGCCAGGACTTTATTTTATTTTATTTTCAAGGTGAGTGCGATAAGCTTCCGTAAACCTGAACCCCATTAGATAGAAATTAATTCAACATCACCTTTTATTTTGTCTCATGAAGGTCCCCTAACATAATGAAACAAAACATAAACAGCTCACTGAAACGAACATGGATGTAATCTTAAAATTCCTTTAGTACACAACAGACAAACTGTTAGGGTTGCTAGGTTTTGTTATGCTTTTTCCCGCCTGGTTTCCTGTCTGAGTGATTGCCCATTGTGTTCAGCTGTCGTGTCTCCGCCCCTGGTGTATCCTTCCTCCCTCTTGTTTCCCAGGTGTTCCTAATTGTCTCGTCAACCCATGTCAGTCTATTATAACCCCACTGACTGCTTTGTCATTGTTGGATCGTCTGCTGATTACCATGCCATGTTTCCACATTTTCCTCGATCCAACGTGGCGCTCCTCGTTCCTCGCTTTCCCGTGTCTCCCCTAGTCAGGTTTTGTTTTGTTATTTGACGCCAAGTCTTTTGTTAGTCTATTGCCTCCGGTTTAAGTTATTAAAGTTTCGTTTGAGTACTACTTCCTTCTCCTTGCCTGCTTCACTGCAATTGGGTCCAAAAGATGTAACACAAACGGAGCATATAACAATACCTATATACAGTAAATTCTCGCTATTCTGTGAGAACAGTGTCTTGCAGCCATTGTAAGCGTCTGTTGGCTTATTTAAAAATCCGCTGCAATGCTCTGAAGAAGGGTAAGAGCAGCTCAAAAAAGCCCTGGATATAACTCTTGGCATTCCCAAGAATGCCAATGATGCCATGCATCTCGCCATGCTGGAAGGTAACTGAACATGATGACAAGATGGCAAAACATTTGCTCACGAATCAAGTCCAGTTTGCTTACATGTCACCTTCATCTCTCCTCCTTCAGGTTTTGATGAATGCATTGAGTCACAAGGAGAGTTGCTCCTGCAGTTTTCCTTCAAGGTCTGGGATTCAAGAATAGCCTTGAGCATGGGAAAAAATAGACAAATCTTCCTCTTGAAGTCCTTGGTGGTGTGCAAGGTGGTCAAGGATGCTTAGAGAACGAGTACATTTACAAGAAAAAACTCATGCGAGTCATCCTTAACCCACTTCGTACCGATGCAATGTTCTCCATCAAAATGTTCATCATGCCATTTCTTCTATAGATGGCAGACATCAAGCTGACTGAGCACCTTAAAAGAGACCCTGCACGTTTGCTTTTTTAGTGGCCCACCGTTCCTGGAGGTCGAGCAACATTGTTCTGAAGGTTAGTTTCATTGTCAAGAATAAAAGTTCAGCAAGAATTATGGTCAACATTTTCATCAAAAAAGCACTGATTAAAAAGTGCTTGTTTTTCAAATTGTCTTAACATTTTAAACATCCTCTTGTCAATAGGCTTCCACGATTGAGACCAAGTTGTAATGAATTGGCCATATGCCAAAGCTAATCCAGGAGCACACCACTGACCTGAGGGGGGCAGTCAAGGAGACAAATACCAAGACGGCCAAGCTCCACAAGACGCCAAGGTAGGAAGCAGGGAAACTTCATACAATTCAAGAGGAATCTTGGTTCAGTAAAAGTGACAAAAAGTATTGCTTTTTTTAATGAATAATAATCCAAAAATGTGATTGGCATCCTCAGCCACTGTTGTTTTCACTTGACTAAGTACCTTTTTAAAAATGTATTTTTCAATGTCATTGTAGTATTTACTGAAAGTAACAGTTGAATTATAAAAATTGCTTTCGACATGCATGGGATTGGAAGTCATGTGAAAAGTGTAAAAGCAACGTTACACAAGCCCATGTCTGTAGGAGTAACGGAACAAATTGTGTCCGGCAGGTCAGCGAGAACCATTGAGGCCATGTCACTGTCCATTGTTTCACAACCATGGTGTCTTCCATCAGTCGATGCTCCAAAATGAAGCATGGTTTGACTTTTTCAGATTGGACACAATAAACATCAAGAATAAAACAAAGATTGAGTTATGGTGGGTTTCCAATCCTTAGCCAACATGTATTCTCGTACAAAGGGCCCAAGGTCTTTAGCTGAGTGAGGAGATATCATCATGGAAACATGTGGATGAGATGGTGACATGGGGAGATCCGGCGGGTTATCCTTCATGTACCATTTTAATTGTTCATCAGGCAAATGTGTATTGAAAGCAGCTCCGGGTTACCAATAAACAAATTGCCACAATGTATTTGCCAAGTATGTCCTTCAATTGTTTGTAACGAATCAGTATAGACCTCTATACCTTGCCTATCATAGTAGAGCGTGCAATGCAAGCAGTCAGAAACCAAATCATATGTACGTAGGTGCTGTACCCAGGGCAGTCACAAAGGCCAGTAGTGTTCGGCTTGTTTCCAGCCGTCGGAGTCGGTGTCAATGCGAGCCCAGTAGATGTCAGCTGATAGATCTGTAATACAACTTCAGGAATAGGCACAGAAAAAGTGAGATCAATTTAAAGGAAATAGGTTTATTACCAGACTGCAAGATGGAGAGAGAGCTCTAACAGTGGTGAAGCGCTCAGCGTGGTGTCCTTTGCAACTCTCTCTCCGAATGAAAAGTGGGTCAGTCTTTATATAGGAAAACAGGGAAATATTTCTAAGACAGTGATGTAGGACAAAGTTTATGTAACCAAAACTTTAGGCTGATATGGTTAGACATTTGCAGGGCTAAGTTGTATGCAAACACGATATTTTTATAGCTCACACAAACTGCCGCAGCCTATCTTACATCGCGCGATTCGAACAAACAATTATTAAGCTAGTTGGCCACATCGCACAATACAAGCAAACAATTGCAAAGCCAGCTAATTAGCCTATCTTACATTCCATGATCTTGAAAAACAATTGCAAAGCCAGCTAGTTAGCCTATCTTACATTCCACGATCTAACAAACAATTGCAAAGCCAGCTAGTTAGCCTATCTTACATTCCACGATCTTAACAAACAATTGTAAAGCGAGTTTGGCCACATGGCGCGACATGAACAAACAATTATTAAGCCAACTGGCCAGTCTATCCCACACAGCAAAGATTGGGGCAGTTGCTTGGTGGTGCCTTGCAGGAGAGTCTTGGAGTTAATGTCCATCTGGACAGGACACATCTTTATAAGGTCCTGGCCCATCAAGTTGACAGGGCACTTTGGAGCATAGATGAAGGAATGAGTGATAGTCAGTGAATAGATCTTAGTGGCTACTGGGGAAGTTAAAGGCAGGATGATCTCTTCACCCTTGGATCCTAGTAGTGGTATGATAAGTTCACCAATAGGCTTTCTCAAATGCCCGTGTTACACCCTGCATTCGATCTTAACACACAGGGGGAAATAATCAGAACAGTGAGATGTTGTTGTTAGTTCAATCCAACTTTTACTGTAATCAATTAACACAAAAACCCATAACATACAATTTAACCCATATATATACATTATCAACACATTAGAACCCAAAACATAATGTACAATTACACCTATATATATAAATATATATTAGCAACACTTTAGAACCCAAAACACAATGCACACACACACTCGTTCAACACACGGTCATAACTTGTTATATCTTTTACTTTTACAACTTCTAGTAGTCCTACTATTATTCAACAGGGCAAACAATGCAATATCAATAATATAACATCATTTCTATGACCGTTATAGACACTGTCCAGGATAATGGTGGCCGAAGGTAGCGTGCTAAATGCTATTCCATGTGCGTGACCCGAGACTCTCACATTCACGCCCGTAATTCAAAAGTAATTAAACATTAATAACCATTATCTCTTTTCTCACACGCTAAACACTGTATATTACAAACCCCAAACTCAAACAGCCTTTACAACAAACAGCATACCTTGACACACAGGGGGAAATAATCAGAACAGTGAGATGTTGTTGTTAGTTCAATCCAAACTTTTACTGTAATGATTCAACAGACCTCCCGTGCCTCAAGCTATTTGCTAAGACATCAATAATCGAATACCGATCTACTTTAACATGCCCCACACTTGCCATGTGGATCCAAGGATCACCAATCGAACACCGATACACACATTCAATCCAAACTCGTCATAGCTTCTTTACATGCAATCGTTAATAAATCAAACACTCTAGCATGTCACACTAATAAATCAAACACTCTTGTATGTCACACTCTCCCCCACAAAAACAAATGTCGTCCCGACATCAGTATATTCCAAATATCTTCCCCTTGTTGGTTGTAATGCTGAACAGTCTAGCGAACTTGTCATTTCACATCCTCTTCTGTAAGCTGATACTCATGAAAACTCCAGGCGGCAAGGGCCACAGTTCAAACATAATCCACAACTCGTACGGTCCACGTTCACTGGATGGAAGCTGTAATCACAGTCCGTAACAGTCCATGTTCGCATAATACATGTCACCCTTGTAGGCTCAAGCCTGTTGGAGTCCATACATAAAGGGTGGTTGAATGTAATATGGCTGCAGGTGTACTAACCAAGGAACCACTCCTGGTGCAGGGTAAGCAGGTAGCAGCTGATGTGGTGACTGAGTACTATAACAGGAGGGGACACCAAGCTGATCATAGGTCGTTCGTCGTGGTGGATGTCTCTCCCTTCTTGGCCGTTCATAAGTCAACGCCTCAGGTTCATTCACAGTGGTTGGCGGAGAGGTCTCTGATAAATGATCATCACGAGGATCTTCAACAGCCAGATTTGTTCCCTCACCAGGCAGGTCCTCCAGCTGATAGTCATCTTCTGCTTGTACTGGTCCCGAAGCAGGGCCCTTCATTTCGAGTCTCTGATTCGCTGGCAGTGGCCTGTGCTTAGACTCCATCCCTTGGGCATCTCTCTCATTTAGCACCTGGAGGGGCTCGTAGTGAAAGTCATCTTCGTAACCACTGTCTTGGTCTGTCTCTTGAAGATGAGATACCGGCTGCTGTTTATTTCTCTCCATACTCTTGTCAATTTTTCCTCCTTCTGGTGTTAGGTTTTTTATCAGGATGCGCTCTCCTGGTTGTAGCACGGAGCTCCTCACTTTGGTGCCATAGTGCTTTTTACCTCGTTCTGCAGCTTTTCGTACACTCACGGTGGCAATGGTGTACGCCTCCTCCATCCCTTGTCTCCCTTTCTCCACTTTGGCCTTGTATAACTCCAGCTTGTCAGCTTTGATTGCGCGTTCTCTCAGCGCATCCAGTTCATCACGATAGGCGCGGGCTGCACGGGCATCTACGAGCAGCTTCAAATTCTCCTGCTGGAGCCTCTTTATTTCTTCCTCCATGTTTTCCTGCTGGTGTCTGTTGTCGAGCAGTTGTTCATTCCTCTCTTCTAGCTCTTGTCTAAGTCGTCTGATCTTTGCCTTTGAATCGGCAGGTTCCACCATCAGGTGTTGCTGAGTTCCCACCTGCTGCTGTTGCATGCTGGGAGGATTGACGATGGCCAGTGGACTGGGTGTGCCACAAAGCACACGAACCACACCTTCCCTTTCCTGAGTTAGCTCTGCTATAGTCTATTCTTTTAGTGGTCTGCCTCCTCGGATTTTACATCCAGCTTGGAAATGTTCTCCACTCCCACACCGATAACAATGTGTGCACTTCACATCTCGCCCTCCCTGCTGACAAGCAAAACACCTTCTTGGGACATAAGCAGGGCGGCTAGTGTTCCAGGGGGGTGCTGGGGGCTTGCTGTAGTAATTTTGTTTTGCAAAAGGTGGCTGGGGCTCCCTAACTGGTCTTCTAACTGAAGGTGGGAGGTAGGACTGAGGCTGAAACATAGCCTGCTGTAGTGTCTCTCTGATCTGAGCTATCTCTGCACTGAGATCTTTAAGAGAAGCAACACTTGCCTTAAGTTCAGTCAACTCCGCTCGTACCTCACGGGACACTTTTGGTTTTTCTTCTCCAGGGCAATTGGTAGGTCGTAGTTCTTCTGAGTGCACCTTGCTAATATGTGTCGCTGCCTGTGGGGTACTAAACTTCTTTTTATTTCTCCTTTCTGTTTCATTAGCATAGGCTACATTTAACCGCTCTAGCAAAAGCTCATCTGAAGTCTTACAGTTCAGCAAGAGAGGCTGCATATCTACTCTAACACTGTCACTCTGGAGACCAGTGAGTATCGTGTGCAAGCACATACGCTGGACTAAACTTGGGTCATACTGGAGTCCTGATTCTGATTCTCGAGATGCAAACAGTACCTTCTGTCTAAGAACTAAGACTCGCATTAAGAAACTTTGAGGAGTCTCTTTGATATGCTGCACTTCTGAAGCTAACTGCACATAGAGGTCGGTAGCACTCCTTTCCTGAAAATGAGCGCGTAGGATGCGTTTGAGTGTGGGAAGAGTGAGGTTAGGTTTCCATTCCAAATAATTACGTAGCTGCAAACTGGGGGAGATAGCTCTGATAACTGCATCAATAATTTCCACATCTCGGTAACCCCTATTCAGTCCATTTTCAATTTGATGAACAAGGCTGGAGAATGTCAGCTTGTCCCTCTGGCCTGGTTCACCTATTTGGCCGGCAATTTTGAAGTCCTTGCGCCAGTATGAGCTTGGCTGGGGCTGGGGAGACACACCCCCTTGAGGGTCTGCAGCATCTGGTAGCTGGGGCAAAGTTATTGGAGTCTCTCCGAATCTTGACCCTTGCTTTCCGTTATCATCTCTTTTGACTTCATGCTTCATATCTGATATTTTCTCTTTCAGTTTCAACAATTCAGACATGCCTTCATCCTCTACTTCCTCTAGTTCTTCTCTTTCTAGGTACTTTACAATGTGAGCCACTAATGATAGACGCGATTTCCGTTTAACACTTCTTAATATGTTAAGAAAATCACATATTTCCAGTAGGTTATTTTCCGTCAGGTTGTTCAATGTTCCTACCACCTCTTCGAGTAACTGGTCCATTTTGTTGACGATCTAGGAGCTCTGTTGACTGTACAGGAGTGAACTCTGAACTTGCACGTCTTTACTGTCCCTCTGATGATCTCGTAGGCCTCAGATGACAAGTACTCAACCGCCAACTTCCAGTTCTTCTTAAACAGCAACACCTCCTCTCATTGCCATCTGCCTGGTTTGTAGTGTTTGGGGGGATTTAGCTGGCTCAGAATTCAGTGAGCAGATCTTGGACACTGGACATCTGAACAGCAATCCCAGCGGTGCCTCCAAAATGTTTCACCCTGCATTCGATCTTGACACACAGGGGGAAATAATCAGAACAGTGAGATGTTGTTGTTAGTTCAATCCAACTTTTACTGTAATCAATTAACACAAAAACCCATAACATACAATTTAACCCATATATATACATTATCAACACGTTAGAACCCAAAACATAATGTACAATTACACCTATATATATATATATATATATATTAGCAACACTTTAGAACCCAAAACACAATGCACACACACACTCGTTCAACACACGGTCATAACTTGTTATATCTTTTACTTTTACAACTTCTAGTAGTCCTACTATTATTCAACAGGGCAAACAATGCAATATCAATAATATAACATCATTTCTATGACCGTTATAGACACTGTCCAGGATAATGGTGGCCGAAGGTAGCGTGCTAAATGCTATTCCATGTGCGTGACCCGAGACTCTCACATTCACGCCCGTAATTCAAAAGTAAATAAACATTAATAACCATTATCTCTTTTCTCACACGCTAAACACTGTATATTACAAACCCCAAACTCAAACAGCCTTTACAACAAACAGCATACCTTGACACACAGGGGGAAATAATCAGAACAGTGAGATGTTGTTGTTAGTTCAATCCAAACTTTTACTGTAATGATTCAACACATCTCCCGTGCCTCAAGCTATTTGTTAAGACATCAATAATCGAATACCGATCTTCTTTAACATGCCCCACACTTGCCATGTGGATCCAAGGATCAACAATCGACCACCGATACACCCATTCAATCCAAACTCGTTATACCTTCTTTACATGCAATCGTTAATAAATCAAACACTCTAGTATGTCACACTTACAACACATATAGAATATTCCATAATAATTCTAACAATATATGTATATATATATATATATATATATATATATATATATATATATATATATACATATATATATATATATATATATATATATATATATATATACATATATATATATATATATATATATATATATATATATATATATATATACATACATATATATATATATATATATATATATATATATATATATATATGTGTGTGTTGAACGCTGTGCTTTTATGTTAGAGTTATTGGCATTAATAAAAGCCATTTTAATGCCCCGGCAGTCTCAAGTTGGCCCTGCAGGTCAGGTTTTGTCCCGACTCCTCCCGGCGGGGCGCCCAGCTGTAATTGGCCCGGAGGAACCGGGCCCCCGCCTCCCCGACGACGCCGCTCAGCTGATTGGAGGAATGAATGAGTGAGTGAGCGAGGCACTGGACAGCCCGGCCGATGTCCCGCCCTCCAGAGCCGTATACCTCACCGTGATTGGTTCATTCAGCTCCGAACACAACAAGTGTCATTAATATCAATGTTGCGGGCGGGCCGCGCGAACATTCATCTTTCATAATTAAGACGTATTAAAACGGGTCCTGCTAATTATCGTCCCGAGGGCCGCGAGTTTGATCTTTCTTAACAAAAATCTTCCTAGAAAGCCAAACTATTGATTCATTCAAGGTAAGTTATTTGTTATTATTTGAACTAACCCAGAATCACAATGGGGATTATTTGTTATGATCAGTTATTTTCGTTGTGTAATAAACATGACTCTTCTCTCTCGAAACTTGAATACAAAGTAAGTATAAAAGCTTTTCTATCTGCAGATGAAGAAATTGAAGTTAGACAAAAAAAGGACGTTTCCTGCAGGAGACATGCAGGGCTCGGTTCTGAGCGCGGCCCAGCCGGACCCCGAAGCGCCCAACGACACCGACAACCAGGAGGAAACGGAAATGGTGGAGCTCAGACCTGAAAGTCCCTCTAACCTCGATCCTCCCAATTTGCCTGGGCCAGGGCTACCTGCGATCACGTGAGTACTTTGAAAGTGACTTTTTTTCTACTGAAAAAGGAGGGAAATGTCATTTTTATTTTTTTTTATTTTTGTGTGTTTCGGGACAGTCCGACGTTTGACTTGAATAGCCTGTTCAAAGCGGCGGCCGGAGGAGACGTCCTCAGCTTGGAAGGCCTTTACGACTACTTGGACCAAAACACGAAGAAACTCAGCGACTCTGAGTGTGAGTGTTAACGCAAACACTTCTCTATTTCCATCTATTTTTGGGATACATTAATGCCGTTGCCAACAACAAGACAAAAGCCACATACTGGTGAAAGAAATCAATTCAGTTTTTTATCATCAACCATTATTGTAGTTTTAAAGATGTAACTATATCATTAACTAATACATGTTAATACATCAATGAAATGTTAGGCTAGTTTTCTTTAAAAAAAAGCTTTTATTTGTTAAAAAAATTGATCACGTATAGTAAGGCTTTTTTCCTTTTAAAAAAAGACCATGTACAGTAAGGCTTTTTTTTTTGTTCAAAAAATGACCATGTATAGTAAGGCTTTTTAAAAAAAAGACTATATATAGTAACGCTATTTCCCCCCCAAAAAAGACGGCAAGGCTTTTTTCCTTTAAAAAAAAGACCATGTATGGTAAGGCTTTTTTTTCGTTCAAAAAATGACCATGTATAGTAAGGCTTTTTAAAAAAAAGACTATATATAGTAACGCTATTTCCCCCCCAAAAAAGACGGCAAGGCTTTTTTCCTTTAAAAAAAAGACCATGTATGGTAAGGCTTTTTTTTTCGTTCAAAAAATGACCAAGTATAGTAAGGCTTTTTAAAAAAAAGACTATATATAGTAACGCTATTTCCCCCCCAAAAAAAGACGGCAAGGCTTTTTTCCTTTAAAAAAAAGACCATGTATGGTAAGGCTTTTTTTTTCGTTCAAAAAATGACCATGTATAGGCTATTTAAAAAAAAAGTCCATGCTTAGTTAGGCTTTTTTCCTTGAAGACCATATACTATAGTAACGCTATTTTCCTATAAAAAAAGACCATGTATCGTAAGGCTTTTTTTTCGTTCAAAAAAATGACCATGCAAGACAGCCTGTCCTCCCAGTTTGACCCATAAAAAATGTTTGTCCCGCAGACCAGACGTGCGGGGAAACGGCTCTGATGAAGGCTCTGCTCAACCTCCGAGGTGGCACAAATCCCACCGTCGAATCCCTCATCAACGTCTCAGAGAGGATGGGTGACATTGAAGCGTTTGTCAACGCGGCTTACACCAACATTTATAACAAAGGTCAGTTTGCATACTCCGCCAAGCATTCATTTTGCATCCATTGTAGAAATGTTTTTCGCCGACGGTAAACAGGGCAGACGGCACTGCACATCGCCATAGAGCGAAGGAGCCTCAGCTACGTCAAGCTTCTGCTCAGCAAAGGAGCCGACGTCCACGCTAAGGCTTCGGGCCAATTCTTCCAGCCGCATGACGGGCAAATCTTCTACTTTGGTGAGTGCGCCGGACTCCACTTTTCACTTTCACCATTTGAGTTTGTCAAATGAACACTCTTCTTCGTTTTTTCTTACTAACTTGTGTGTTGTTTGTCGGTATGGTCTCTTTTGGGAGACCAAGAGAGGGAATGAAGAATATGACATATTTTATTCCTTCATTTTATTGTAGCTGTTGCATTTTTGATATAGTACCACAGTAGGATTGAAACTATTGTTCTCAACTCATTTACAATGAACAAAAGGTCTTTTGTCTGAGTTTCTGCTTCAAGGTGTGGTCCAGGTGATAAGTGGTCCAGGTGACAAGTGGTCCCGGTGATAAGTGGTCCAGATGAAACCAGAGACAAAAGGATCCCCGCGGAGAGGGCGATGGTCCAGATGATACCAGAAACAAAGGAATTCCTGCGGAGGGAGCGACCAAGCCAGACGTGGATTCGTGGACAAGCAGATCTCAGGGGAGGACACCCCTCCAGAATCGTCGTGGGACAGTCCGAATATCATTAGAATCAGCGAATGAATATTCATTTTTGTTTAACTATAACTGTGCAAACGCGGGTGTGGACCGTTGTCTTTTCATCCTCCACTGTGCATTACGACGCGCAGCTGGTTTACAATTATTTGGGAGGGGGCCCGGAGCTCTGTAAGGATCAATTTCTGGAATAAACCATCTGTGGAGTAACTCGCAAACCCTGGTTTCTTCCTTCGATGCTGAACGCGCACATTTGTTAGATGAGATCAGACTGAGTTAAGGAATTAGGGATAGGTGCTAAAACTGTACGTATGTACGTACGTATGTATGTATGTATGTATGTACGTATGTACGTATGTACGCATGTATGTATGCATGTATGTATGCATGTATGTATGTATGTATGTATGCATGTATGCATGTATGTATGCATGTATGTATGCATGTATGTATGCATGTATGCATGCATGTATGCACGCACGCACGCACGTACGTACGTACGTACGTACGTATATATATATATATATATATATATACACATATATATATATACATATATACATATATATATACATATTGTGACAGTATTCTGCGAAGCAGTGGGTCACTATATGGAAACGACAAGTGATGCTCACAAACCCATCACTCGTAGTGAGTCAATACAATCATTACGGTATACATAAAGAGTATTAATTCAAAACACAAAGAGCAAACTGAAAACATGAGCCAAAAATCAAAAATTACACCCCCCAAAAATTAAAATGAACAAAAAGCCACAGGAAGCAGTAAGCCATGGGTTAACGAGACATGGAAAACAGGTGGGTGACACACAGGGGAGGCGACCACAGGTGAAAGCAATGTACAATCACAACGATAAGTTTCAAGCCATCAATATTTTTTTCATACTAATGATTATACATAAGAATATTGAGTATTATCCATTTGTTCAACATTAAAATAAAATAAAAAACAATTCAAATTTGACTTCATATACCAACTGCCAGGTCTATTTACATACAGATCAAATCCGTTTGGATAAATATAAAATGGAAAAATACTCCAAAATGAACCCAAAGTAAGTTCTTATAGTTAAAAAAAGGAAAAGAATGTAGTTTACAAAGCTAATAGAAAATTCTGAAGATTAAATGAAATAAAACAACATTTGACTTGTTTTTCTCTTTTTCAAACAGACACAAATTCACAGCAGACTAATTTTATCAACATGATTCAAAAATGACACGAGAGATTCTCATCATTTTCGCCAATTAATAGATAACATACACACACACATTTGTGTCTTTTAAGTCTTATGAATAAATCCTTGGCAACAAACTTAGTATTATGTATTATTAAGTATTTTTAAGCAACGTGTTGAACCAAAAATTGAGCAAAGAAAGGGCTTTTCGCCACTGCGGGTTGTTAAGTCTTCTTTTCAGGTTCCCTTCTGTCAAAATGTTGGAACATTAACTGCACCTGGAAAAGGTTTTTGAATTGTGTAGCTTTTTAATTAGGCTGTTGTAGCGAATCTGTGGCCACACACTGAGCAGGAAAACATTGTTCTCCTGTGTGGGTTAATAAGTGTTCTAAGCTTCTCCTTTGGGAAAATGTTCGACCACAAACTGAGCAGAAAATTGTTTTTTCACCAGTGTGGGTTCTTATGTGGGTTTTTATCGTTCCCTTATCTGTAAATGTTTTACCGCAAACTGCACACGAGAATGACTTTTAAACTGTGTGTGTTCTTGCATGACTAATTAAGTAATCCTTCCGTGTGAATGTTTGACCACAAAATGAACACGAAAATGGTTTTTCACCAGTGTGGGTTCTTGTGTGCCTTTTTAAGTTTTGATTGTGTGTAAATCTTTGACCACAAACTGAACACGAAAATGGTTTTTCACCAGTGTGGGTTCTTGTGTGGATTTTTAAGCTTTCTTTCTCTGTAAATCTTTTACCGCAAACTGAACACGAAAATGTTTTTTCACCCGTGTGTGTTCTTGCATGACGATTTAAGTGTCCCTTCCGTGTGAATCTTTGACCACAAAATGAACACGCAAATGGTTTTTCACCAGTGTGTGTTCTCGTGTGCGATTTTAAGTAATGCTGTTGAGAAAAGGCTTTACCGCAAACTGAACACGAAAATGGTTTTTCACCAGTGTGGGTTCTTGTATGACTAATTAAGTATCTCTTCTCTGTAAATCTTTGACCACAAACTGAACACGAAAATGGTTTTTCACCAGTGTGTGTTCTTGCATGAATATTTAACTTTACCTTGCGTGTAAATGTTTTACCACAAATTGTACATAAGGGTTTCTCCCCGGTGTGGCTCCTCATGTGTTTTCAAAGTAGACTTTTTCCCAAAGATTTTTCCACACAGAGTATTTCCAGAGTTTGCCGTCCTTAAGACCTTCATTGTCATAAAGCAAGTCTTCGCTTTCTGATAACGGAGCAATTAAATTGTTTGCTTGCCCTTCTGCTGAGCTGCCGTTCGGAGTCTCCGCCCCTCTGCCGGCCACGCCCAGATCATCTTCACTCTTGAAAGGCTCACCAGTTGACACAGTGACATCTTCTTCCTCCTTTTTGATTTGCTGTTGAGGGAACTCTGACTCCTCCTCTTTAATTTGGGGTAAGGTTAAGGTGTGTGCAGGCTCCGCCCCTCTGCTGGTCACGCCCAGATCCTCTTCCCTCTTCAGGAATTCACCAAGTGACCAGGTGACATCATCTTCCTCCTTCTTGATTGGAAGTCGCTTGACTCTCATTTGTTGTTGAGAGAACTCTGGCTCCTCCCCTTTGATTTGGGGGAGCTCGAGTTCCTTTTTAAGGCCAGCAGACTCTTTCCCATCAGGACCAAGATATTCTCTGAAACCTGCAAAGACACGAAAATAAATGATATGTTTCATAATCTGTCTATCCAAAGAGAAGTCCTTTAGGTTAGACTGGGAATGTAAAGTCTTATACTTATATCGGCGGTGGTTAGGCTCGTAACATGACATTAACTTGAAATTTAACTGAAATCAACTCAAATGACTATACACACCCACACATATTCGACCACATGGAACCATCTCAATAAGCTTGTATCTCCAATTTGTCTCATATCTCAAGGGGAAAAAAATGCTCGGAATTTAGCTCGTTTCTCAAATTTCCCGTAAATTGGGACACTCGTATGTCAATGTATTCCTGTAATATGCTGGCTGCCACAGCAAATGTTCAATTAATAAGGAATAATTAAAGCACTTGCGGGTGACCCACATTGTAATCAACAGTTTGAGGAAAACAGAGTTCACCTTCAAAATTAAAGTCCAATTAAGAGCACACCTACACATTTCAATGTTTAAAAATGTTTTGTTTTATTAAACCCAAAGGATTCTTTAATCTCATCTCATTTTCTGAACCCCTTTATCCTCATCAGAGTCGGGGGGGGGGGGGGGGGGGTGCTGGAGCCTATCCCAGCTAACTTTGTGCCAGAGGCGGGGGGGCACCCTGAATTGTTGGCCAGCCAATCGCAGGGCACAACAAGACAGACAACCATTCACACTCACACTCATACCTAGGAGCAATTTAGAGTGTCCAATCAGCCAACCATATCTTTAGAATGTGGGAGGAAGCCGGAGTACCCGGAGAAAACCCACACGCGTCAAAATAAAAAGGTAAAAAAATTGAAAAAAAGCCTTTCTATAAATGGTCATTTTTAAAGAAACTAATGCTTTACTATACATGGTTTTTTTAATTATTAAAAAAAGCCTTATTATGCAAAGTCTATGCATGTCTTTGGAGTGTGGGAGGAAACCGGTGTACCTGGAGGAAACCCACGCAGGCCTGGGGAGAACATGTAAACTCCACAAAGTTGGACTTGACCTGGATTTGAACCCAGGACCCCAGAGCTGTGAGGCCGACGCGCTAACCACTCGCTCCTCTGGGCCGCTTTTCACATTTTTAAGAACTTAAAATAAAAATCTTCAGTGTTGAGTCCTAGTAGCAAGCGGAAGACATGGGAGTTGCTTCCGCATGAAAAATAATTAAAAAAAGAAAAAACATTTTCCCCATAAAAAATCCGCGATCTAGTGAAATGCTGAGGGATTACTGTACTTGAATTTGCAATTGCATTGCACAGATATAGCACTTCTACAATTAGCATTAAGCCTTAATGGTTTAGGAAATATATAGATATAAAAATGGACCCACCTTCTAGTCTGTGAAGGACAACTTTTGCATGCATTATTTTGCAAAATATCGAGTTTTCCTCGTGGAACGTTGGTGCTCTTTTCCCACACGTAAATTCTGATGGAGACGCCATTGATAGCTGCTAGCTAGGCTAAGCTAAGGTAGGCCGCAAAGCTTCAAAGTTCTTCGACGACGTGAGAGACTTGTTCCTTTTATATATGCTAACAGGCTGAGCTAAAGTAGCCCGCAAAGCTTCAACGAGGTCTTGAAAATGATTTTGGCTGATATTTAAGGTCATAAAGTAGCTTATGCTAGACACGACGGGGACCCATAGGTTAAGTTTGGTGGCGAAAACTGCGCATGCGCGGTGGCAGCGTCACTTCCTTCGATTTATAAATGTAAGAGAGTCGGAAATAGGAAATAATTATTCTTCAAACGTTCTGACATGTGATTTGTGCAAAAAAAATGCGCAGGTTTTAATTAAATTAAACATAAATCACTTGAAGATTGCGTCTCAAAAGGAGGCGTCGCAAAACGCGCATGCGCAGAAAAAACGTCCTTGATAATGGAGCTGTTGCTGTTTCGCCGATTGGCATCACGGGAGAAGTAGTTCTTCAATGAAACGGTTTGAACTCGCAGGAATCAGTCTCTTATTTAGGTACCGCTCTCTCGTGGTCAGGAGAACATTTGTTTAATTTTAATTTCAGTATTCGTGGACATTGTACACAATAATTAAGACACTGTCAATCACAAGTTATAGAAGAAGCGCATTTTAAGAAATCATATTAGAAAATTAGCAATTTCTCAAAGGTATTTTAAACCCAAAAAGGAAAAGTTTGTTTCGCCACCAAAACTTAACCTATGGGTCCCCGACGTGTCTAGCATAAGCTACTTTATGACCTTAAATATCATATATATATATATATATATATATATATATATATATATATATATATATATATATATATATATATATATATATATATATATATATATATATATATATATGTGTGTGTGTGTGTGTGTGTATATACACACACACACACGCTTAAAGCGCATGCGCAGAACAAATCCTTCATGATACGATCAAAATGATTCCACACTGGGAGAAATTCAGAATTATCAATAATTACGTAAAAGTCCATCCAACAGACCCACGACACTTTGATAAAGTTTATTTCCTTATACTAAACACTTTGGCCAAACGATACATTTTCTGTATCAGTCACGTGGTTCTTTTCGGCACAGTGCTGACGCACCAGTGTCGCTCGTTCATCACTATTTATCAGCATAACCTGCTTTAGCTTAGCCCAGCTAGCAGCTTTCAAAGAAACAAGTCGTCGAATAGCTTGTTTATACTTTAGCTTAATTTAGCTAGCAGCTATCAAAGGAACAAGTCGCCGAAGAGATTGTTTATGCTTTAGTTTAGCTAGCAGCTATCAAAGGAACAAGTCGACGAAGAACTCGTTGTAGGTTTCCTGGCTAATTTAGTAGTCAGCCTAGCTAGCAGCTATCAAAGCCGCCGCCATCATCAGAATTCACGTGTGGAAATGTCGGCAAGAACACAACTGCCAAAGCTCCAGGAGGAACTTTTTTAGGTCAAACAGGAGCATTCAACTCACGAGCAATCGACAGTTTGGAACATGACGCACGAGAAAGTTGTTCTTCATAGACTAGAAGGTGGGTTCACGTTTTATTTCCATATAGTCCCTTAAAGGTATTCTATTGACATGACACTATAGTAGCGTACGTACATTTTCATGAATTTGCACTAGCACCATTCGAAGAAAGACGTAATAAATTATATTTCTATTTAAATATAACCACTCTAGGAGGGAAAGAATAAGTCTCAACGCGTGTTAATACTTAACAACGGCATTAAACAGTAGCTTTCCTTTTATTGTATCCTTATCACAAACAAACAATGTATTTTTCAAATTACGCGAAGCGCGAGCGCCCCCCAGAGGCGTTAAAGAGTCATCCCTGCTATTCGCCCTCCATTTTTGGCTACATGCTTGAGGGACATCATACTTATTTGCATGCTCTAAATTGAAAATTCAAAAAATAGCGATGTAGATGCACTAAACAACAACGAGAGCAGCCTTCAAACAATGGTGTCAAAGTTGCGGCCCGAGGTCCAAATCTGGCCCACTGCTACTCCGTGGTGCGGCCTGCGAAAGTACTTCATATTTAATGCTAAAATTCAAATGCAGCTTATAAATAAACAGAATGTTAACTATCATCAGAAATCATCACTACATCACTCCGCACAGACATTGTTGTATGCCCTTGCAAGGCAAGAGCGCTTCACCTCATACCAGTACCATCAGAGGAGGGGATCGAGACCACCTTCGAGCGCAAGAAGGCCGAATACTTGAATCTGGCAGCCGAGTGCCAGAAAATTGTCTGGAAATGCACCATCTACCCAGTCGAGGTTTGCTGCCGAGGCTACGTTGGGCTTCTCCCACTGTTTTTAATTCCAACATTCATTCATTCATTTTCTGATATGCTAAATCTTGTAGAGGGGGTGCTGGAGCCTATCCCAGCTGCCTTCGTGCCAGAGGCGAGGAACACCCTGAATCAGTGGCCAGCCAATCGCAGAGCACGAGGCGAAAAACAACCATTCACGCTCACACTCATACCTAGGGGCAATTTAGAGTGTCCAATCAGACTATACCTCTATTTCAATCTCATTAATCCCCCAAATAATAATAAACCCGCTACTGAAAAAAAGATGATGCTTTTTTTAATGCCTCCCCTTTGGCGAAAGCATTTTAACTGAATTAAAATCTAAAACATAAGAGAATGTTTACAATGAAAAGGCTCCAAAAAAGATTTGACTAATTTTAAGGAGCTACATCACCAGTGAAGAAACTTTTCTGACCAATAGTGCCATACTTTGAAAAATGCACCTATAAACAGTTTTAAACTCATGTTGCTGTTGACGAGAATACTACAGTAGTAAGTACTGCATTGTGACGAAATGAATGTATGGCGCCCTCTTCCGTTTGGTATCATTTCTGTGAACAATAAATTCAGTTATTTTATAATTAGAAAATGGTTAATCAGTTATCTTTGTATCTTTGCAGGTTTCAGAAATGATCTTGGTGCTGATGGGTAGGAGTCTGTTGACCTTGAAGGGGAAGTTGAGCTCCCCCAAATCAAAGAGGAGGAGCCAGAGTTCCCTCAACAACAAATGGGTGACGAGCAACTTCCAATCAAAAGGGAGGAAGATTATTTCACCTGGTCACTTGATGAGTTCGTGAAGAGGGAAGATGTTCTGGGCGTGGCCAGCGGAGGGGTGGAGCCTGCAAACACCAAAACATGGCCCCTAATTAAAGAGGAGGAGCCAGAGTTCCCTCAAAAACAAATGGGAGAAGAGCAACTTCCAATCAAAAAGGAGGAAGATCATTTCACCTGGTCACCAGGTGAGTCCGTTAAAAGGGATTATCTGGGCGTGGTCAGCGAAGGAGCGGAGCCTGCAAACGCCTCAGCATGGCCCCAAATTAAAGAGGAGGAGCAGCCAGAGTTCCCTCAACAGTGCAAAAGAGAAGAGCAACCTCCAATCAAAAACGAGGAATGTATCAAATGGTCAACTGGTGAGCCTTTCAAGAGTGAAGATGATCTGGGCGTGGCCAACAGAGGGGCGGAGCTTCTGAACGGCAGCTCTAAAGAAGGATGGCGAGCAGAAAATTTAATTGCTCCTTTATTAGATGGCAACGACTTGCTTTTTGACGATGATGTTGAAGATGTTAAGAAAAATCCCAGTGGCGACAAACTTTGCAAATGCTTTCAGTGTGGGAAAACTTTTGGGAAAAAGTGTAATTTGAAAACACATATGAGGAGCCACACTGGGGAGAAACCCTTATGTACAGTTTGTGGTAAAACATTTACACACAAGGGAAACTTAAATAGACATGCAAGAACCCACACGGGTGAAAAGCCATTTTCGTGTCCAGTTTGTGGTCAAGCATTCACACAAATGGGAAGCTTAGTTTGTCATGCAAGAACCCACACTGGTGAAAAACCATTTGTGTGTTCAGTTTGTGGTCAAACATTCACACACAAGGAAAGCTTAGTTTATCATGCAAGAACCCACACTGGTGAAAAGCCATTTTCGTGTCCAGTTTGTGGTCAAGCATTCACACACAAGGAAACCTTAAAAGGGCACACAAGAACCCACACTGGTGAAAAACCATTTTTGTGTTCAGTTTGTGGTAAAAGATTTAGAAAGAAGGGAACCTTAAAAGGGCACACAAGAACCCACACTGGTGAAAAAACATTTTCGTGTTCAGTTTGCAGTAAAACCTATTCTAAAAATGAAAACTTAAAAATCCACATAAAAACCCACACTGGTGAAAAACCCTTTGCGTGCTCAGTTTGTGATAAAAGATTTACAGAGAAGGGAAGCTTAGTTTATCATGCAAGAACCCACACTGGTGAAAAACCATTTGTGTGTTCAGTTTGTGGTCAAGCATTCATACACAAGGGACACTTAAATAGTCATGCAAGAACCCACACTGGTGAAAAACCATTTGCGTGTTCAGTTTGTGGTCAAGCATTCACACACAAGGAAAGCTTAGTTTATCATGCAAGAACCCACACTGGTGAAAAACCATTTGCGTGTTCAGTTTGTTGTCAAGCATTCAAACACAAGGGACACTTAATTAGTCATGTAAGAACACACACAGGTGAAAAGCCATTTTCGTGTTCAGTTTGTGGTCAAGCATTCACACACAAGGAAACCTTAAAAAGGCACACAAGAACCCACACTGGTGAAAAACCATTTTCGTGTTCAGTTTGTGGTCAAACATTCACACAGAAAGGACCCTTAATTAGTCATGCAAGAACACACACTGGTGAAAAACCATTTGCGTGCTCAGTTTGTGATAAAAGATTTACAGAGAAGGGAAGCTTAAAAAAACATGTAATAACCCACACTGGTGAAAAACCATTTGTGTGTTCAGTTTGTGGTCAAGCATTCACACACAAGGGAAACTTAATTAGTCATGTAAGAACACACACAGGTGAAAAGCCATTTTCGTGTTCAGTTTGTGGTCAGACATTTACACAGAAGGGACACTTAAATAGGCACGAAATATTCCACACAGGTGAAAAACAATTTTCGTGCTCAGTTTGTGGTAAAAGATTTACACAGAAGGGAAACTTAAAAATACACACAAGAACCCACACTGGTGAAAAACCATTTTCATGTTCAGTTTGTGGTCAAGCATTCGCAGATAAGCGAATCTTACGATGCCATATAAGAACCCACACTGGTGAAAAACCCTTTTCTTGCTCGATTTGTGGTCAAGCTTTCTCTCAAACGCACCAGTTAAAAAGCCACACAAGAACCCACACTGATGACCCGCCCAGTTAATGTTCAAACATTTTCACAGAAGGGAACCTGAAAAGAAAACTTAACATCACACGGATGGCATATGTTAGGTTTATCCTTAGGTATTTCCAAATTCAGCTTTCAATAAAAAAGGCATCTGTAGTCACATCACCATTTAATTCTTGCAAGAAGAGAATACATCATCCCGCTCGGCCGGTCAAGATTATTCTAACAACTCGAAGTCCGTTTCGCTAATTTATTCATAAGATTTTAACGCCATGCCCCACAGAAGTCTAAACATTCGTAGAGTCTCACAACATTTTTTTACAGTTATCAAAACAATTGTAGGTCCTGTCGAATCTTCCCAAGCGAGTTTCGATGCGAACCCTTCAGTGAAGAGGTGCTTCCCAAAACAGTCCAAGGTTCCCAAGAGCGCTTGTTGTGAGACCATCTTCCGAAGCCGAAAACAGTCCTCAGTTCCCAAGAGCACCTGTCGTGAGTCCTCCGAAGCCGAAAACAGTTCGCAGTTCCCAAGAGCAATTGTTTTGAGACCTCTCCATGCCCATGGCCATTCCCTGTCCTCTTGATGTGAACCACAGTCCTCACTTTAGCAAGGCATTCATTAAAATGGCTTTTATTAATGCCAATAACTCTAACATAAAAGCACAGCGTTCAACACAGATATATATTGTTTAATATTGTTACACATTTAGGATGAGCATTACTATTCCTAATAAGCAAATATATTGATTAATATAGTAAGCATGTTTATAATAAGGCTTTCTATTCCTAAATAAGCATTGCAAACACATTTATAATAATGATTACTCCAACACCCACACTGGTGAAAAACCATTTTCGTGTTCAGTTTGCGGTAAAACCTTTTCTCAAAAGACCACACAAGAACCCACACTGGTGAAAAACCATTTTCATGTTCAGTTTGAGGTAAAACATTTACACACAAGGGAAATGTAAAAATACACACAAGAACCCACACTGGTGAAAAACCATTTACGTGTTTGGTTTGCGGTAAAGCCTTTTCTCAAAATGAATCCTTAAAAATCCACATAATAACCCACACTGGTGAAAAAACATTTTCGTGTTCAGTTTGTGGTCAAAGTTTCACACAGAAGGGACACTTAATTAGTCATGCAAGAACCCACACTGGTGAAAAACCATTTTCGTGTTCAGTTTGCGGTAAAGCCTTTTCTCACAATGAATCCTTAAAAATCCACATAAGAACCCACACTGGTGAAAAACCATTTTCGTGTTCAGTTTGTGGTCAAAGATTCACACGGAAGGGAAACTTAACAATTCATGCAAGAACACACACAGGTGAAAATACATTTTCGTGTTCAGTTTGCGGTAAAACATTTAAACGGAAGGGAAGTGCAACAATACACACAAGAACCCACACTGGTGAAAAAACATTTTCGTGTTCAGTTTGTGGTCAAAGATTCACACGGAAGGATCACTTAATTAGTCATGCAAGAACCCACACTGGTGAAAAACCATTTTCGTGTTCAGTTTGCGGTAAAGCCTTTTCTCAAAAGCACCACTTAGAAGACCACACAAGAACCCACACTGGCAAAAAACCATTTTTCCTGCTCAGTTTGCGGTAAAGCCTTTTCTCAAAAGCCAGCTTTACAAACACACACAAGAACCCACACTGGCAAAGAAACATTTTCCTGCTCAGTTTGTGGTCGAACATTTTCCCATAAGAGAAGCTTAAAAGAACACTTAATAACCCACACTGGGGAACAATGTTTTCCTGCTCAGTCGGTGGCCACAAATTCGCTACAACAGCCCAATTAAAAAGCTACACAATTGAAAAACCTGAAAAGAAGATTTAACAACCCGCAGAGGAGAAAAGCCCTTTTTTTGCTCGATTTGTGGCAGGAATATCTTAAAAACACAATTACCCACACGTCAGAAGCCTTTTTCCTGCTCAGCTTCTTGCCAGAGATTTTGTCGTAAGGATAGACTTAAAAGACGCAAATGTGTTGTAATAAGCAGTGGCCAATCACAGCTTTGCTTGCTTTTTCAAATTCTGTATGAAAGATCATTGTAATCGAAGTATAATTGTATTTTGCATTCTGAAAATCTTGTTTACACTTTTTAATCTGTAATTTAACGTGTCATCTTTTTGGTAGTTTCAATAAAGCTCTCTTTTTGGTGAAAAATACTTTTTGGGTCTTTTTGTTGACAAAATCAGCCTTCCAAATTCAAAGGTAGCAAAAAAGTGAAGCGTTATTTGCTCAGATTTAATGAATACATTAATTTGAACAATTTGTCAAATTATGATATAAAAGATTGTTTTCTTTCTACAGGTGTGAAAATACGGTAACTTCATGTCTGTAATTAACGGTAAATTGTTTTTATCTTTTTTATGTTGAAGGGGATTATTGGTAAATTTTTATTTTATGTGTAACTATTGGAAAAACATTGAGTAAGAAAGTTTTATAGGACAAACTACAAAGGGAATGTAATGTTAAATGTTTGCAAAACACTACTAGATTGGGGTATTATTCACATTATTGAATGAATTTGGAGTTCTTGATTAGCATGCATTTTATATGGCTTAATTGCTCTAAACTAAAGGGTACAGGCTTAATATGTTAATTCTTGCCAACAGGGGAAGATGGTGGTTCAATTCTATTTAAAAATATACATTTATTTATTTGTTTTTGAATGTGAATGTAACTATTGAAGGGAACGAGTGCCCTTTTTTGTGTGCCAGGCGGGAGAGGTGGTTTTTAAACTCCTGTGAAGTATCCAGCTTGGTTTTCCTTTTGTATTTTTTCCTTCTTTTTTTTTTAGGTTACACAGTCTTTCTATTGTTTTGGAATCAAGTCGACCTTATGTTCACTTCTGAGAAGTAAGTAAAGTTTGTATATGGGGGAAACCAGTCTAGCTATTTATTACAGTACAGTAATACCTCGACATACGAGTGCCCCGACATACGAGCAATTTGAGATACGAGTAAATTTTCGAGCAAATATATATCTTGAGATATGAGACAAATGTTGATATACGAGCATACAGCGGACCCGAGAGGCTGCTCATAATAACTTCATGCGTACTGTCTTTCCCGTCGCAAGGACCTCGTGTAATGTCTCCACGAGCACTGGGCGAAGCGTTGCATTTTTTCAGTGTTTTTTTTCCCGTTAGCCAATGCGAATGGCGGAGGAGCTTGTTCGATAATACGAGAGGAGTATAGTACTTCTCGTTGGCAAATGGTCCTGTGTTATCCTATTGTGAGGACATTTGTGTGCATCATTTTGGGAATATTTTGAAGGGAAGACAAAATCAAACAACTGTCAATATTGACTGGCAAATAGAGCCAACACGGGAGAAGAAAGATATCAAATGTCAAAAAAATTAGAATTAAGTTTAGTGTTAGGTTCGATTAAACTTATTTTTGAGTGTGTCTGCATCGTAATCCAAGTTTATTTAAATTAGTTTGTTATGTTACGAGCGTGTTGCCGTGCAAAAAGTATCTCTGTCTAATTTTACTACTATTAAACACATTTTAGTACTATTAAACCACTAGTTATTTGTTACTTTGTTAATAGATGGTGAATTAGAACAAATAAAATGTTTCTCCAATCCAATATCCTGTTTTTGGTGTTTTTTTTAGAGGCTTGGAATAAATTAATTTGTTTTTAGTTCATTTCAATGGGAAACGTTCGTTCGAGTTACGAGAATATCGACATGCGAGCTCAGTCCCGGAACGAATTATGCTCGTTTGGAGTATCCTACTTGACGATGGAGCCCATCCCCCACACAGTTCCTGTTGTTTTGTTTGGTCGGATATGCACTTTGCTACTAACATCTAGTGTTGTGCAGAACATTAATGCAGTCATTAAAAAATTGCATGAATCTGCTAATTGGGGTTAGTCATAATTTTAATTCGTGTGATAATTTTTTGTTCTTAGTTTGTCGAGATAATGATTTTAAACAAAAAAAGTCTGAACAAAGGCACAAATCAAAATACAACTAGAACAAAATAGCACTTCTCTACAAATCACATTTTTATAATGTCTAACAAAATTATGCTTCGAAAATTGAAAACCAAATACTAGACGGTATTTTTTTAAATACAAAGTTCAAGAGGTAAACGGACACCTGAAAACCGCCTCGTCAGAATAATATAGATTAAAACACTCAGGAATTAACATCAACATGCACATATTACTTTTACTTCATTGAACAAAGTCAGATGCTTGAGGACGTAAACACTGCAAAAATGCAAGCAGTGAAATTGTGTGAAAAAACCTTTAACCCAGATTAATATTAAATACTACATATTTAGTTGAGACAGAAACAGGAAGCTTTGCTAGCACAGAGCATCAAAGATTTGATTGAAAACCTTATTGTTCCTCTCCACATAAATCTTTAGTAAAAGGCGAAAGATTTGTGCGATTTGAAGAGAAGCAAGAGTGTATTGATGAAGAATTGACAGAACGAACTACGTCTATATCCGCAATAGTAGTTTAATACAGGCTAAAGCACTAAAAACTAGTGCGTGGTTCCAATCCATTGAGCAGCCAATCACATTGCAGAAGCTGTATTATGCAGCCAATCACGTTTCAGCACCTGTATGAGGCAGCCAGGGGATTGGAGAGCATTGTGATATAATATGATCCAGGGCATACGTGCATCCTTTGGGTGTAAACGGGTTGGACTTAATGTTGTAGTGAAATTAGTAATTAAACCAAATGATCCAAAATGGAGCCCGTCTCTCTCACTGACTTTTTATTTTTTTTAAATAGATATTTATAACAATGTATAATGCAGTGGCGGGCGGTGCATTTTCTGGTAGCGCCTTCAATGTATCAATCCAACCCTCAAAAACTATTTTATGGCTATAAAACCTCTACTGCAGCTACAGCTGTGTTAGAATTATTATGGAATATTCTATATGTGTTGTAAGCATTTTTCAATAAGTAGTAAGGCTATAAATCAAGTCATGGGAAGATGGACTTTTTTCCTGCACAGTCGACTCCTCAAGGGCGAAGGAAAAGAGGTCACGGCGTTACGGACACTTCTACCAAATGTTATGACGAAGACTCCAGCAGCAGATTTGAAAATACTGCTTTGTTTACATTAAACTGCTTTGCTTTGTTTACCTTATAAAGAAATTATTATGCTTACTGGTGCAAATAATAATGCCGTTGTTTTGCTTATTGTGCAAATTCTTACGCAGGTGTTCCGATAAAAACAGATTGTTGTGACAGTGTTTTTATAACCTTCATGATGTTATTCGGTTGAGCTTATACAATTGTTCAAAACAGTTGAGACAGTTGTTTTTGCGTATGCAATTGTTTAAATCAGATTACCTTTGAATGTTTTGGTTATGTGCCGCTAAATGGACCGAAGAGTATGCCGCTCGTCAGAATGCACTGTGGACTGAGATGGCGTCACAAGGCATCTCCTTCGAAGTTGTCAGCAGAATTTGTTGAAAGATGTTTTTCCTTTTTTAATTAAATATTACTAATAATGATTTAAAAGGTTTGAATCATTATTCCAACTACAGCTGCAACACATAAAAAATAATCAATAAATTAATGCACAAAAATGGGGTAAAATCCACTTCCTAGCAGCATTTCATGATTAAATACAAATACTGGAGCTTTTCAGACATTAAAACCAGGCCAGGGGGTGATTTTCCCGGGAAAAGACAGCGATGAACGTCAATGGCGTACCGGCAAACATTGCCCGAAAATGGGGTAAAATCCAGCCGAAAACAGCAATTATTGATTAAATACAAATACTGGAGCTTTTTAGACATCAGAACCGGGCCCGGAGTATCATTTCCCCGGTAAAAAGACAGCGATGAATGTCGATACGTCCATACGTGAAATGACAAAAAATGCACTAAAATTAGATAAAATCCACTTCCTAGCAGCATTTATTGATTGAATACAAATACTGGAGCTTTTGAGACATTACAACCAGGCCAGGGGGGTGATTTTTCCCGGGAAAAGACAGCGATGGACGCCAATGGCAAAACGGCAAAAATTGCACTAAAATGGGGTAAAATCCACTTCCTAGCAGCATTTAGTAATTAAATACAAACACTGGAGCTTAAATACAAACACTGGAGCTTTTCAGATATCAGAACTTGGCCCACAATTGAAATATTATTTAGGAATATAGCCATATTTGTAATTTTACTCACCAAAAATCCTTTTTACACAATATCCATCCTCCTTTCTTTCTTCCTTCTTTCCTATCGCCATCGAAGCTAATGATGAAAGTCGAGCCTGTCCTGTCATATTTCCGGCATAGTCCGTTTTGGAAATAGCATTAAATCAACACAACAATATACTATTTGCTTGTGGAGCTAAGTTAGCACACTGAAAGTGCCCCACACACCATTTTCCCGGCTGTAACAGGCTTGCTAGCTTTGTAGTTGACCGCTTTTTCTTAATGATGTTCATTTTTTTTCTTCTAGAAAAGTCCGTCTGGAAACTAGCTTTGTGAGCAAACAGAATCAATTTGTTTTTGCTTCTGCTTCTGTCGGCCATAGTGGGTGGAGTTTGCGATCTCGGCTGCCTCGGGTGCTGCTTTGGCCCGCCTACTAGCCAATCATAGTTTGTGAAAGCAATGACATGTCCCAGCCAGCAAAATGCCAACGCCTATGAAAAATCATTGTGTGGTTGCCAATTCGAAATCTGATTGGTTAAAAGCAACAGTCTAGTTTAATGCAGCAGAGCCCGCAAGAACTGATTGTGAAGGCTTTGAGACAGATCTGATCTGGCAACAAATAATGGCTGAAATGTGATTGGTTAAATGCTTCAGTATGAAAACACACATCTGGAAGCAGTGCAACCAGGGGGAAAAGCAATGAAAGGAAGCTAACAGACCATTTGGAATAATAAGTATTGATGGACAAAATATAATATGATTCAGATATTTCTTAGGCCAGCAGAGAAGGCCTTGAAGGCCCTGACAGCCCGCCACTGGTATAATGAAACAATGTGTTCACTAAACTAACAATACTTGTGATAAAAATAAATAATTTGGATTAAACAGGAGTTGCAGAGCCAGAGCATGCTTTGCGCACGTCACGTGAAGGCTGCCCTCTTAATAATCTTCCCGTCCGCAAGTCCGCATCTATTTTGACCTGGTATCCCCAATATGGGGGAGCAAGAAGTTAAGGATAAACTACAGACAGGAGAAGTGAAATGACAAATACACCGGTAAAAGTGAGGTGTGGAAAAGCTTCAAATTGATTGTTGAATATGCTACAGAAACTTGCGTTGGTTTCGCTGAATGTAGTCAATGTGGCGCTTTGCTTTCATATTACAGCAAAAAGAGTGGCACCTCGACGCTGAGCAGGCATTTAAACAAGCTGTTGGAATAATGATTCAAACCTTTTAAATCATTATTAGTAATATTTAATTAAAAAAGGAAAAACATCATTCAACATAACTGCTTACAACTTCGAAGGAGATACCTTGTGACGTCCTCTCAGTCCACAAGGCATTCTGAATTGCAGTAACTGAATCATTGTATTTAATCGCGACACTCGAAAAACATGTTTATGTAATCTAGAAAAACAACAGTGCGAGAATTGCCGAAGTGAGCATAAAAGTTGAACAAGGCACCCAAACAATGGCGTGAGGAATTGCATAATATTTTCATTATAAGGTAAACAAAGTAGTTTAAGAGTCCTTGTAGATCCTGGAACTTGTATCTGGGGAAAGGGTTGAGGCGTATCTTCCAGTAATCAGTCCTCGGAGCAAGGACTCAGTGAATTGTTAAGTCTCTAGCTGGAGCCAGCTGTCCTGGAGAGTGACCTTGGAGTAAGCGTTTGTCTTCGTTGAAAACACATATTAATTCTAACTCTAACATAAAAGCGATCAACACATATATATATATATATATATATATATATATATATATATATATATATATATATATATTGTTTAATATAGTTACACATTTAGGATGAGCATTACTATTCCTAATAAGCAAATATATTGATTAATATAGTAAGCATATATATTATAAGGCTTTATATTCCTAAATAAGCATTGCAAACACATTTATAATAATGATTACTCCAACACAAGCTGTACTGGCAAAAGTGATGATCGTCAAACCGATATATTATTATATAAGATGTGAATGTTTATACAGTCTTTTTTAACTTAGATTTTGTTACAAATGAAAGGCTTTAATTTGTTAATTGAAATCACCCCTCATCCTCATGAATAATATATGACATTTAAGATTCGCTTCTGTCGTTTCAATCATTAAACTTAGGAATTTCAAAAGTTAGTATATGTATTTTGACAAATAGAGGGGTTTGCATCTCTCATGGAGATACTGCAGTACAAGGATGATGCGTGGAGTGGAAGGATCAAGCTCCTATTCCATCACCTAGTCCCAAATATCAATTTAATATTTGATCCCCATTTAGGAGACAGATATTAAACAGATAAGAACAGATACCACACTTGATCTTAGTCAAAAGGCCGATAAGCGATATTCCTTAAACAGGCGCAAAGGACGACTTCATTCCAGATAATTCAACCTAAAATAGTGGAAACACACATCGGATGTCAATAGTAACATACATTTACGTATACAACAAACTACAACGATACACGTTTAGTGTGATAACAGGGAAACTCATCTCATCTCCTTTTCTGAACCGCTTTGTCCTCAATAAGATCGTGTGGGGTGCTTGTGCCAATCCCAGCTGTCTCCAGGCCAAAGCCGGGGGACATCCTGAATCGGTGGCCAGCCGATCGCAGGGCACAAGGAGACGGACAACCATGCACACTCACACCCATACTCAAACCCACGCAGGCCCAGGGAGAACATGCAAACTCCACACAGATGGAGATGATCTGGATTTGAACCCAGGACCCCAGAGCTGTGAGACCGACACGGTTATCACTTGCACCACTGGGCCGCATACCTGAAAATGCCTGCATTTACTTTAGTATTACCACACTTAAAATATAAAAAATCTCTGAATTCTTTAGCAACATTGTTCTACCGTGGATATGCAAAAATGAGTCTCATAAAAATCATTATGATTTAAGCGAAAATAGAGGTGCTCTCGGCAACACAGTAGTGTGCAAACTCGACACTCCTATTAGTGTGTTTGGGACTCAGCTCTCTCATCAGTGGTTTTCTCATTTTAGTTTCCAGGTTAGTGAGAAGCCATAAGCACTCCAACTAAAGAACCATTAATATCTCATGACATATTGGCAGTGGTGGGATGTGAACCCACGCCTCCTGAGAGACTGGAGCCTAATTCCAGCGCCTTGGACCGCTCTGCCATACTACCTTAATTAAAGTAAATCCAAGGATTTTACAAAGGTAAAGCAATCTCTTCCTGATCCGTGATGGTGCAGTGGTAAATTTTGAAATAACCTTAAAACCCTTATATTTTAATATTAAAATGTGTTATTTGTTGCTTGCAATAAGCTCAAACACATATGTAACATTTAAATGTTCTTAACATTTACCTAACTTTTTCTCAAAATGCAGCTTTTCGATTTAGTGTCACGCTGTGGCATTTAGAGACCAAATGTAACATTATCGCCCTCCTCTGTCTAAAATCTGAATTGAGAACTTGGCAATGTGACGTATTGAGACAGTAGAGGGCGACAATGCTCCAGTATGTTGGCTGCCAGCGACCGTAAAACCTCAAGAGGAAGAAAAAGGGATGGCGGCGTTCGTTTCGACATGGCTTTGGTTGTAACTTTTTGTTTGTACGCCTCTTGTTTCTCCTCAATTTAATTTAACTTAAATGAAACGAAACCTCGACAACATGCTCAACATTAAATAGTTTGTGGACTCGAACGTCAGTCCGTTTATCTTCAATTCGTTTTGGGAGTCGTACTTTAGCCTAGCCTAGCTGGCAGCTAACATAGGAACACGTCGTCTGCATCAGTACGTCGTCAAGCGAACACACAAAAGTGTTAAAAATGTCTGCGAGAACGACGCCGGTTGCGGCAAAGTTTCAGAAGGAACTTTATGGCGTGAAAGAGGATCTGTCTTTTCATCAACATTCCATTGTTTGCAAAATGAAGCAAGTTAAAGTTGTTCTTCACAAACTCGAAGGTACGTTCATACTTTACTTTACACAATTAATATTTCTTCATGATATATTTAACGGGGTCGCAATATATTGCATTTGCAAAGGCTTTGGCTGCGTTCACATCTCCAGGATTTCCCCCAATCAGGTCCGAACTGGGAGATTTTTTCAGGCTCGGATGTCAGACATTTAATCAGGCCACCCGTGCATTGCCCACGCACAATATATGTTTGGATAATTGAAAGTAAAAGTCCACCCCAATATACACATTAGAGATGGCACTGTGAAGGAGTGGTTAATGCGTCCGCCTCACAGTTCTGATATGGACGGTTTAATCCTTGGTGGGTGCCAATGATAGACACCACAAAAGTAAAAAACATTGGGGGTTCTGTTGTTGCTGCACTGGACAGAGATGGATTGGACAGGACTCATGTTGTCAGCCTGGTTACAGACAGCGCTTCATCCATAGTCGGGAAAAAGCATGTGTTGTGATAAAGTTCAGAGAGAAAGTACAACAACTAAATGGAGATTGCTTCTGGATATTTCACTGCACTCTGCTCCAGAAGGCCTTGTGTTGCAAGCCCCTGAAAATTAATCCCATCACGGGAGTGGTCGATCGCACTGTAAACTTCATCCGATCCAGTGGTCTGAACCATCGTCAAATTGACAAACTTCTCAGCAATAACACTACCCGCAGCCAGCCATACCACACTGAAGTGAGACAATCAAGTCGAGTGGCCGTGCTGAGGCATTTCTTTGATCTACAAGAAGGAATCAGACAGTCCATGGAGAAAAAAACGAAACCCGGTGTTGGAATTACATTCTCAGGAATGGCTACCGGGCCTTGCATTTTTGTCTGATATTACTGAAGACTTGAACAATCTGAACAAAATGTTGCAAGGCCGTAAAAAAAATGTTGCACACGTTTCTGAGAAAATATACATACCGTATTTTCACACCTATAAAACGCACCGTGTGATAGGGCGCAGTCTCATTTGCGGGTATATTTTCAGTTTTTTGTCAATACATTGGATGCCTCGTCCGATAAGGCGCTAACCCAGGGTTGGGCAAACTTTTCGGTCCGGGGGCCACATTGACTTTAAAAATTTGACAGGCGGGCCGGGTCAGCACAAGATACGATACATATTAAAAACTGCATCCGTTAACAGTACATATGAAACATAAACAGAAAAAAAAGGACTAAAGTATGAACATACTCATCACTCATCTGGGATTTATAGGGTGCTTTCTTGGTTTTCATCAGACTAAAGGTCTGTTCACACACATGCAGAGCCAAATAACACCAGAATCCTCTGTGCCATCTTCTGGATGTTTGTAAATTTGGCTGCACTTAATGAAGCCTAAAACGCATAGACTTTCAGGGAGTTGAACTTGTCACACTGGAGATCAATCAGTTCCAACTGCAACTCCTGTGGAACTGTTTCCGGGTCTTGTGAGAAAGGGCATGACACCAGCTGTTAATTTTTCCAAAATCACAAAACCGACAGCAGAATTGCTCATGCAGGTCATCCAATGATTTCCTGTATTTTGACCGCATATATATTATTTATATATATATATATATATATATATATATATATATATATATATATATATATATATATATATATATATATATATATATATATATATGTATATATAAAATATATATATATATATAATGTATGGAGCTTTTGAGACATTACAACCAGGCCAGGGGGGTGATTTTTCCCGGGAAAAGACAGCGATGGACGTCAATGGTGAAACGCCAAAAATTAAACTGGGATAAAATCCACTTCCTAGCAGCATTTTGTGATTAAATACAAAAACTGGAGCTTAAATACAAACACTGGAGCTTTTCAGATATCAGAACTTGGCCCACAATTGAAATATTATTTAGGAATATGGCCATATTTTACTCACCAAAAATCCTTTTTACACAATATCCATCCTCCTTTCTTTCTTCCTTCTTTCCTATTGCCATCGAAGCTAATGATGAAAGTCGAGCCTGTCCTGTCATATTTCCGGCATAGTCCGTTTTGGAAATAGCATTAAATCAAAACAACAATATACTATTTGCTTGTGGAGCTAAGTTAGCACACTGAAAGTGCCGCGCACACCATATTCCCGGCTGTAACAGGCTTGCTAGCTTCGGAGTTGACCGCCCTTTCTTAATGATGTCCATTTTTTTTCTGGAAAAGTCCGTCTGGAAAATAGCTTTGTGAGAGAAATCTGCAACAGAATTCATTTGTTTTTGCCACTGTCGGCCATGTGGGTGGAGTTTGCTATCTGTGGCTGCTTTGGCCCGCCTACTAGCCAATCATAGTTTGTGAAAGCAATGACATGTCCCAGCCAGCAAAATGCCAACGCCTATGAAAAATCATTGTGGGGTTGCCAACTCGAAATCTGATTGGTTAAAAGCAACAGTCTAGTTTAATGCAGCAGAGCCCGCAATAACTGATTGTGAAGGCTTTGAGGCAGATCTGATCTGGCAACAAATAATGGCTGAAATGTGATTGGTTAAATGCTTCAATATGAAAACACACATCTGGAAGCAGTGCAACCAGGGGGAAAAGCAATGAAAGGAAGCTAACAGACCATTTGGAATAATAAGTATTGATGGACAAAATATAATATGATTCAGATATTTCTTAGGCCAGCAGAGAAGGCCTTGAAGGCCCTGACGGCCCGCCACTGATATATATAGCTAGATAGCTAGATAGCTATAGCTATATATATAAATAAAATAAGTTGGACAACGTCGGCGGGCCGGATTAAAAGGCCTAACGGGCCGGATATGGCCGGCGGGCCGTAGTTTGCCCATGTCTGCGCTAGCTTGATACTAGAGTAGCGTACCTGTGTATACGTAGCCGCTACCGTACCTATGTTATGCTATCCGCTAGCGTACCTATGTTATGCTAGCTTCTAGCGTATGTTAGGCTTGGCACTGGCATGTTTTTTTAAAGACAGCACGAGCAAAACTACCGTAATTACTCGAATATAACGCGCACTCGAAAATAACACGCAGGTAATTTTGGGCCAAAAACATCTGGAAAAACGCAGTAATCGAATATAGTGCGCACCTAAAATTTCCCGCTGACGAAAATCAGAAATCTTACCTTTTTTTCTTCGTTTCACGATTGTTTTGTTCAAACAAATTTATTCATTAGAATCCTTCAAATGAAGAGTCCAAATCAGAATCTTTAAATAGTCTCTGCAGATATTCCTCTCTCTCTTTGTCTGTCCTCTCATCCGTCTCCTCATACATCTGTTCGTTGAGAATCCTATCAACGTCCACGCTTCCTTCATCCACTTCCTCTTCCTCCCACAACACATCATCCGATTGGCTTTACGAGATGACGTAAAATCCGTGCGTCAAAGTGAGTTTGACAATGCTTTTTTCGATCGAAAATTTGTAATTTATTTTAGTTATTGATTATAACACTGAACTGAGAGAGGGTGAACTGAGACGAGTACGAGGCTAGAGGGGGGCAGTGGTGGTCTCGGCTTTCCGATTTTCAATCGGCTTTAGGAGATGACGTAAAATCCGTGCGTCGGCTTTAGGAGATGACGTAAAATCCGTGCGTCGGCTTTACGAGATGACGTAAAATCCGTGCGTCAGTGAGTTTGACAATGCTTTTTTCGATCGAAAATTTGTAATTTATTTTAGTTATTGATTATAACACGCACCCCCAACTATTGGAATTAATTATATAGCAAAAATCTGCGTGTTATATTCGAGTAATTACGGTAAGTTTGGTAATGCTTTATTGAGGTCAAAGGTAAACTCTGATGTAAAGAGTTTGGCATTTAACATGCTAGGCTCCACTGTCAGTCAGAGTTGTGTATTCCTGGAACTTGATTCCAGCTTTGGCGGAAGCTCGAACAGTGCTGGCCGGCCGACATTTGAGCCCAGTCCTCCACAATCCATTGTAACTCGCGACATGCATCACTCCCAAGCCTTTGATTCTCCTCGCTGTTATTTCAGCATCGACAATTCATTCCAAATGTTACTCGTGCGACGCTGGCTGCCCGAACTACAATGTTGGCCATCCGTTAGCAATCTGTCAGCAATCTAGTAGTAATCCAATAGCAAAGCTGTTCGATCCATGGCTTCAATCCATTTTCCAAGCGTTCCCACCCTCATTCTGTTGTCATTCACGTCAGGCATTTCCTCTGTATAGCTCTAATATGCTGTTTCTTTGAGTATTGAGAGAGTTTCTGAGGGTTAAAAGCGCTGCGAGCACACGGAAGCCATATACCTTGCCACCCGCCTGGGATGTTTTGAAATGTTTTACCTTACTGGCCTGAATGGTTCTAAAATACTATCGAAGGAATTGAGATATTTTGATATTGGAAGCAATATGGCTGCCACAACATCTTATACTTCTGGTAAGAAAATTGTAATTTCTTTAATTAGAAAGCATCAAGTTCTCATCAAGATACACATTTCTTTTTTCAAATTGAATAATTTGATATTTTGCATTTACAAAGACAGACATATTAACTTCCTTATGATATTGACTCTAATAATGTGCTTTTGATTCATACAGTGTCTCAGAAATACCACTTGTGATGATTTTTCTTTAGATTTTCCCTTCAAAGTAACATTTGTATTCCCGATCAAACCTATAAATATGGAGGTGAAAATTGTGAATCAGGGGGTGGCTTATACGCGAGAAATTGTAAAATTCAACAATTTTAAGGGTGCGGCTTGTACAATCGATTCCGGATCGATTCCCACGCTTAAGTCCCACAAGACAAATCATTTGTCAGAACTTGTAACTCAAAAGATTCACAATGCACTCATGTTACCGGATTCATCCTTTTTACAGTGCAGTTGAATCAAAAGCAGAAGTAAGGTGCGTAAGCCGTAGCGACGGTGTGAATTTCGAGGCATTTAAATTGGAAATTTGGTACTTTTCTGAAATAGTTGCTTTGACATTTTTGGGGGATTTCCAGAGTTTAGGGAGGTTGTCCGGTGTCCCGGAGTTTCTGTTACTTTTCGGAGAAGTTGGCACCTGAGTTTAGTTTCGTTAGTGTAGCGACCAGCGTATTTATCCTTTCTTTCCAGCCTAACCACTGCCGATATAAGTATATAAGATTTAAAATTCCCAGTACAGTGGTACCTCTACATACGAGCATTTCGAGATACGAGTACAATTTCGAGCAAATAATTATCTCTAGATACGAGAAAAATTTCGAGATGCGAGAAAGCCGGTGGCCAAGACATGAGAGGCTGTTTATCATTGGAGCGCACTGTCTTTTTTGCCGCATCTCTTTCGTGTATAACAGATATGTACGAGCACTGGTCGGAGCGTTGGATTTTTTTCAGTGTTTTTTCCATCACTGAGCGCGAATGCCGGAGCGATCGCTAATACGAGGAGTATAGTATATTACTTCTCGTTGGCTGCTCATAAGAATATCAGGGCCACTGGCTCTCTCCCCTGCAACTCTACGTGTAATATCTCTGGTCGCAACTACCTCTTTATAAGTTGTCTGCGGGCACTGAGCGGAGCGTTGCATTTTTTTCAGTTTTTTTCCCCCTTAGCCTGTTAGCTCCCATTAGGGGAGTGATCGCTAATTCAAGACTACTTCTCGTTGCCAAGTGGTCGTGCATTATCTTATTGTGAGGATATTTGTGTGCATCATTTTCGGAATATTTTGAAAGGAATACAACAGCAAACAGCCCATCGATACTAAGTCAGGTTGTAGGCGGGGCAAACAGCCAACCTGGCCAGGAGAAGGTATAAAAATGTAAAACAAAATTAGAATCAAGTTTAGTGTAAGGTTAGATTAAACTTATTTTTGAGTGTGTCTGCATCATAATCCAAGTTCATTTAAATGTGTTTGTTATATTACGATTCACCGGTGCAAAAAGTCTCCCACGCTTCCCCCCCTCTATGTCCCTCTCCCTACCCTCCGCGAAATCCGTCTAATTTTAGTTCTATTAAAGACATTTTAGTAATATTAAACCACTAGTTATGTGTTACTTTGTTAATAGCTAGCTGGCCATTAGTAGAAATAAAACATTTGTTTCCAATCCAATATCCTGTTTTTGGTGTTTTTTCAGAGGTTTGGAACAAATTAATTTGTTTTTAGTTCATTTCAATGGGAAACGTCCGTTCGAGTTACGAGAATATCGACATACGAGCTCAGTCCCGGAACAAATTAAGTGCAAACAACTAAATGTATACCCCGGTGGTGGATAAACTTATCTAAAGTCCCCCAATGCAGCCCAAAATAATTAACTTTATCAAAACATAAATACCCTATATAACAGGGGTAGGGAACCTATGGCTCGGGTGCCACATGTGGCTCTTTTGATGGGTGCATCTGGCTCTTTGCTAACCTGTGAGCTAAAATTTGGAAATCACTGTTGACAGAACTGAGATATTACATTTAGAACTGCTTTAATCTTCATTTTTTTTGCTTAAATCTTCATTTTTTTGCAGTAGACTCTTCTGGAATGCACTTTTTCCACTTTAAAAGTGGTGAAGTTACAAAAAAAAATGAAAAGGCACTCGTTTACATGTATGTATTTTGACTTTTAAATTCGTAGTATGGCTCACAAGGAATAACATTTGAAAATATGAATTGTTTGTGGCTCTCTTCGTCAAAAAGGTTCCCGACCCCTGCTATATAACAATGAATATAGTACAGACGCTCCCCTATTTACGAACAACGGTACATACGAACATGTCTGCAAATTGCGTTTATGTCGAAAAATGTTCGTAAGTTCGATTTTGTATTGCGCGCCTTTTTCCGAGTAGTGCTTCTTTCCGCCGCTAATACCGACGCCTGGCGCTGTGAGCGCTCAGCTCACCCAGCATCCACCTTCCTCTGCCCAGTTCGTTGCAGTGCGTAAGTTGCCTAAGTGCGTGACGTATCAGTGCGCAAAGAACCTTTTTCATTTTTATCATGAAATATCTCGTGCAGCCATTATTCAATATGGTTGGTGAAAAGCAAAAGGCTTCTAGTGAGGGAGGTGCAAGGAAGAGGCAAGCCATTTCATTTGAAACGAGTGGCAATAATAACAAAGCTTGATGCGCATGAGAGTGGTGAGCGTTGCACGGGCATACAACTTGAATCGTTCGACCGTCAGTACCATCTATAAACAGAAAGATCGAGCAGCAGGACCCAAATATTGAACGTTGCACAAAGTTTGCAAATCAATTGAATGATGCCATACAGTGCTACCGCATCATTTATGATGAAAAAAAGAAGAAAACTGTGCAATCGTCGTTAGATCGCTTCTTTCGGCCAGTTTCTAATACATAAATCTCTCTCTCTCTCTATACAGTACTGTACATATTCTCTCCATTTTATTAAATGTTTTTAGTACAAACCAATGTGTGTTATTTAAGTATACTTATACTTAAACATAAATTATAATACAAAATATAGCACTGAATCAACTTACAAACAAATTCAACTTATGAACAATCGCTCGGAACCTAACTCGTTTGTAAGTAGGGGAGCGTCTGTACTCACAAATAAGGTCAAGCTGGGGCAAACACAACTTACTTAACTTTAGACAAGTGTCTTCTAAAGCAAGTAAGGACTCCACCGCGTTATCACCTGGATGCCAGACAGTCGAGCCCAGAACTAAAAAATAGAAGGGTTTAAGTAAGGTCAGGATGTGGACCGTGATTGGAGGAGGGATAAGTGGGAAGTCTTCACAGCTGTGTTGGCCTGGGCAGGGCTCCGCCACAGGTGTGGCGCCACAGCTCCAGGCAACTGCAAATCAAAACCAAACACAAAAACAATAAAACCTACAACATAATGTATACCCAGGCTGACAGCCATAACACTGACGAAATGAATGTATGGCCCCCTCTTCTGTTTTGTTTCATTTCTGTGAACAAGAAATTCAGTCATTTGAATTGGAAAATGTTTAATCATTTATCTCCGTGTCTTTGCAGGGTTCCCTCAACAAAAAATGAGAGATGAGCAACTTCCAATCAAAAAGGAGGAAGATTATGTCACCTGGTCACCTGGTGAGTCTGTGAAGTGGGATGATCTGGGCGTGGCCAGCAAAGGGGCAGAGCCTGAAAACGCCTCAGCATGGCTCCAAATTAAAGAGGAGGAGGAGCCAGAGTTCTCTCAACAGTGCAAAAGAGATGATCAACCTCCAATCAAAAACGAGGAATATCTCAAATGGTCAACTGATGAGCCTTTCAAGGGTGAAGATGTTCTGGGCGTGGCCAGCGGAGGGGCGGAGCCTGCAAACGCCTCAGCATGGCCCCAAATTAAAGCGGAGGAGCCAGAGTTCTCTCAACAGTGCAAAAGAGAAGAGCAACCTCCAATCAAAAACGAATGTGTCAAATGGTCAACTATTGATGTTGAAGATGTTAAGAAAAATCCCAGTGGCGACAAACTCTGCAAATGCTTTCAGTGTGGGAAAACCTTTGGGGAAAAGTCTTCTTTGAAAACACATATGAGGAGCCACACTGGGGAGAAACCCTTATCATGTACAGTTTGTGGTAAAACATTTACACACAAGGGAAAATTTAAAATGCACACAAGAACCCACACTGGTGAAAAACCATTTTCGTGTTCAATTTGTGGTCAGACCTTCACACAGAAGGGACACTTAATTAGTCATGCAGCAAAACACACAGGTGAAAAACCATTTTCATGTTCAGTTTGTGGTCAAGGATTCACAGACAAGGGAAACTTAAAAAGGCACACAAGAACCCACACTGGTGAAAAACCATTTTCGTGTTCAGTTTGCGGTAAAGCCTTTTCTCTAAAGCACCACTTAGAAGGCCACACAAGAACCCACACTAGTGAAAAACCATTTTCGTGTTCAGTTTGTGGTCAAACATTCACACAGAAGAGAAACTTAAATTGTCACGCAAAAACCCACACTGGCGAAAAACCATTTTCGTGTTCAGTTTGTGGACAAACATTCACACAGATGGCACACTTAAATAGTCATGCAAGAACACACACAGGTGAAAAACCATTTGCGTGTTCAGTTTGTGGTAAAAGATTTACAGAGAAGGGAAGCTTAAAAAGGCACACAAGAACCCACATAGGTGAAAAACCATTTTCCTGCTCAGTTTGTGGTCAAACATTCACACAGAAGGGAAACTTAATTAGTCACGCAAGAACCCACACTGCTGAAAAACCATTTTCGTGTTCAGTTTGTGGTCAAAGATTCACACGGAAGGGACACTTAATTAGTCATGCAAGAACACACACAGGTGAAAAGCCATTTTCGTGTTCAGTTTGCGGTAAAGCCTTTTCTCAAAAGAAAGATTTACAAAGCCACACAAGAACCCACACAGGTGAAAAAACATTTTCCTGCTCAGTTTGTGGTCAAACATTCACACAGAAGGGAAACTTAATTCGTCACGCAAGAACCCACACTGGTGAAAAAACATTTTCGTGTTCAGTTTGTGGTCAAACATTCACACGGAAGGATCACTTAATTAGTCATGCAAGAACACACACGGGTGAAAAGCCATTTTCGTGTTCAGTTTGCGGTAAAACCTTTTGTCAAAAGAAAGATTTACAAAGACACACAAGAACCCACACTGCTGAAAAAACATTTTCCTGCTCAGTTTGTGGTCGAACATTTTCCCAAAGGAGAAGCTTAAAAGAACACGTATTAACCCACACTCGAGAACAATGTTTTCCTGCTCAGTCTGTGGCCACAGATTCGCTACAACAGCCCAATTAAAAAGCTACACAATTGAAAAACCTGAAAAGAAGACTTAACAACCCGCACAGTAGAAAAGCCCTTTTTTTGCTCAATTTGTGGCAGGAATATCTTAAAAACACAATTACTCACATTGGTCAGAAACCCTTTTCCTGCTCAGATTCTTGCCAGAGATTTTGTCGTAAGGATAGACTTGAAAGGCGCAAATGTGTTGTGATAATCAGTGAGCGCCCAATGACGGCTTTGCTTGCTTTTTCAATTTCTGTATGAAAGATCATTGTAATCAAAGTAAAATTGTATTTTGCATTTTGAAAAATTGTTCTAATTTACTACCGACTCACAATTGGGAAACATCTGGTATGCTCATATCTCAAATTTGTCTCGTCTGTTGGAACACTTGTATGTCAAGGTATTACTGTATAAGAAAATTGAGTGTCTTTGAAGATTTTATTTACTTCAAAATTCTATCCGTAATAGTAGAGCCTAAATTAGGAAATTACAAAGTAAATAATCAATAATGCGATGTAAAAATATGGAAAATATGTCTTCACAGTTAAAGACATGCCTAAGAAATTTGAAAAATTGCAGTTTTTGTCTATTGAATTTGCTAGCAAATCCAATAAAAATATTGAGTGTTATTCAAACATGATACATTTTAATGAAAATATTTGATATATTGAATCTAGGATCTAAGAAACAGTAGAAATATGGTGTGAAAGACAATGAATTTGCTCAAAATAAGTACTACAACGTCCTTATACTTTTGTCATATTATAAGATGAATCACGTTTTTAAACCGATTTAACGTGTCATCTTTTTGGTAGTTCCAATAAAGCTCTTTTTGGTGAAAAAAACTTTTTGGGTCTTTTTGTTGACAAAATCAGCCTTCCAAATTCAAAAGTGACAAAAAAGAGAAGCGTTATTTGCTAAAATTTAAAACTAAGAGGAAAATGAATACATTAATTTGAACAATTTGACAAATTAATATATAAAATATTGTTTTCTTTCTACAAGTGTGAAAATACAGTAACTTTGTCTGAAATTAATGGTAAATTGTTTTTATCTTTTTGATGTTGAAGGGGATAATTGGTAGAAATGTAACTAAATTTTTATTTTTGCTTTACTTAGCTTATTTACATTAGAAAAGTCATTTTAGTACATCTGCTTGCAACGGAGTAAATGCTTTGCTCCTTAGTTAGACCAAACAACAGGATGGTCGAATCCTCTTGGACTGCTGGAATGTGGAGAAGAACCTTTGGCTCTACATGACCTTCATTTGTTTTGAGAGCTAAAACTTGTATTGTAACTAGGGTCCTTTATTGACTTCTCACTCCTATTTTCTCACCCCTCCCTTGAGAGCTGAGACGTCCTTTGAACCTAGACAGAGACAAGTCGGTTCGATTCTCTCTTGCAAGAATTTCACAGAGGATTATCTTGTATCCTAGTAGTGGTATGATAGGTTCACTAATAGGCATTCCCAAATGCACGCAGAAATAAAGAGACAAGGGTGAAGAGGTCATCCTGCCTTTAACTTCCCCGGTAGCCACCAAGTGCTACTCACAAACTCTAACTCATTCCTTCATCAAAGTGCCCTGTCAACTTGATGGGCTGGCACCTTCTTATCAAGATGTGTCCTGTCATCAAATGCAGCCCAGACGGTCTAAATCTACACTTTCCAGATGGACTCTCATTCTTTTACAGTCCCGATTATCGTCCAGAGTTCCAGCTTCCACAACTCCAAGACTCTCCTCCAAGGCACAAACAAGCAACTTAAAGAGCTTCTCCTTAGTAGAGCTCTGTCCTGTAGCCAGATGTGTCCTTGAACACTTGCAACATTGTCAATCTTCTATTTGCCGGTTCATAACAAATAGCTTACTGTATGAAGTAAGGGAAAATCCCATCCCTGTTCGGTTTCGGTAACACCGTTTTGAGAGAATAAAGGTGAATGAATGTAAGTTGTCTGTCTCGGCGCATTTGTGGACGACAGCCTTTCCTGTGTTTCACCTGTGCTCAGAATATTCTGTAATAAAAGCTTCGAAGTCACTGTTCATCGCCTCCATCCTGTATTTGGACACCCAAAATCTTCCACATCCGAAATTAATTGAACCTGAGAAGGAAGACAGAGTGCTCTTCCTTCAACAGTCGTTCACCATCACTGCAAAGATTGTGCTACAGTAGCCTAATAAGGTGTTAGTTGCCAAACATGAAGTAGTAGGTGGGTGGTATTTTGCCCAGCAGAATTAAAAAGAACCAGTTTGTGGATCATTGAAAAAATAACTCTTCTCTGATAATTCTGGATTGTTTTTTCATCGTGAGTATATTGTTAAACTACATTAATGGAGGTACATTTGTGATTCTATTTGTGTCATTATTGTCTTATTCAATAAAAAAAATCCTCAATCAAAATATTGCTGTGCATTCAAACAATTCATAACCTCACTATAATAAAAAAAAACTCTTCAATTAAAGAAAAAAAATATTTGAATGCAAAATCATAGCTGAGATTAAAACAAATGCACTCAAGCACTATTTTTCACTGTTTAAAACTGATTTTTGATTGAGGTAAAGTTTTGTGTTTGGGCCATGTTTTGGTTGGGGCATTTGTGTCTTTATAATTTATCAAAAGTTTGCTTCAAAGAGAAATAACACATTTTTAAGTTAGACAGCACAGTATCCATGCATCCACTATTGGCCATGATGAAAGTTTCTTTCAATACAAATAGCATCCTATTGTGTCTTTATAACCTTATTCAGTGAGTTCAATATAAGTATTTGAAAATCCAGCTATATTGCAAGTTCTCCCACTTAGAAATCATGGTGTTCTGACATTTTCATCGTAGGTGCAGGTCCACCTTAAAAAGAAAAATCCAGAAATCACACTTTAAAATTGTTTGAAATGTATCATTTTGATCTAGCGGGATCATCTGAATTGGTAGTTTATACATTTTCACGAAAGCTATGTCAAACAGCAACCATCTGACATTCTGGTCAGCGAACTATAATGTCAGTGATGACTGTGGAATTGAAGAACTCCTTCAAATACAACCCACTTCTTTGTCAGAGCGGGAGCAGCACATGCTTAAACAAGCAAAAACCACAGCACCAGATTTGAATTTTTCCAGATATTTTCATCAAGATACATTTCCGGTAGGTGATTATGTTCAGAAAAAAAATATAAAGAGAACTTTTAACCCAGAGTCTGGAACCGTATTATCAATGAAAAAATCCACTACGAGCGCAGAAATCCAACAATAGAACACCACTCGTGTTTCGATCAGGGGGGCCGTTCTTCCCAATCACTCCCTCGAGGTCTCACATCAGCATTGAAGTCCCCCAGCAGAACAAGGGAGTCCCCATAAGGAGCACTCTCCAGCACCCCCTCCAAGGATTCCTAAAGTGGTAGGTACTCTGAACTGCTTTTTAGTGCATGCACACAAACAACAATCAGGTGCCGTCCCCCCACCCGAAGATGGAGGGATGCTGGAAGAGTGTCCAAGCCCCCTCAAGAGGGGTGGTACCGGAACCCAAGCTGTGTAGTGCTGAGCCAAACTATGTCGAGACGGAATTTCTCAACCTCACGCTCAGGCTCTTTCCCAACCAGAGAGGTGACATTCCACACCCCAAGAGATAGTTTCTGCAGCCGGGGATCGCCTTCTTTGGCCCCTCTCACAGGTGGTGAGCCCATGTGAGGGGGAACCCACGTCGCCTCTCCGGGCTGTGCCCGGCCGGCCGGGCCCCATGGGTCTAGGCCCGGCTACCAGGCGCTCGCCATCGCTCCCCTCCTCCGGGCCTGGCTCCAGAGTGGGGCCCCGGTGACCCGCGTCCAGCTGAGGGAAGATGTCGTCCAATAATGTTGCTCATCATAAGAGGTCTTCTGAGCCATTCTTTGTCTGATCCCTCGCATCAGACCAGTTTGCCATGGATAGCCCTACCCCGGGGTTCAAGGCTCCGGACAACATAGCTCCAAGGGTCACTGGGACTGACAAACCCCACCACCATGATAAGGTAATGATTCGTCGGTGGGGTATTATTAGCTTAAGTGCATGTTTAAATTCAACATGGTATATTATTTTGTAAATCCCTGGGCCGAATGTCTCGTACCGCCTTTTTTATTGTAATGGAAATTTTTAAATGCGTAATGGATGACTCTGTGAATAGCAGGACTAACCAAGGCTATGCCAGTCCCTGGCCGAGACCAAGGTTCTTGCGCTGGTGGTCCTCAGGAGCTCTGTCAGCAGGTGGGAATACCCACGTGCTCTCAGTATATCTGCTTCAATGTGATTGATTAGTTTTGTGAGTTACCTTGTAAAGTGTGAAGTGATATGTCAGAAGAAGCAGAGTGGCGCAGCGGAAGCGTGCTGGGCCCATAACCCAGAGGTCAATGGATCGAAACCATTCTCTGCTACTAACATCGGTTCTTTTTTTGAAGAAGCAAACTACCCTACTTCCAAGTGTTACCATTGCTGTGAAAAATTGTTCTTGACAACTATTAATTCTGTAAAACTTATCTTTTCTCATATTCTTCTGAGGGATTCCTACTGATCAAAAATCAGATCGGAAATCGGGCCTGATCGCATCATTTTCACAAGATCGGAATTTGATAAAAAACGAATTGTTTTTTTTAATGCCTTGACATTCTGATGAAGGCGGAAGTGATACCGCAAAACATGTCAGGTAAGGCCTAAAATTCATTGTGAAAAAGGAACAGAAAATAGTCAAATAGGAAAAATCATTTTTATTTCATTACATTTAGTCAATTTTTCTTTTTGTCATCTATTTCAAATATTAACAACAACAAGTGTTTAATTGCATTCTAGTTTCATACACTTTGAGAGCATGTTCTCAACAAAAAGAAAATGCAGTACCAGTTAAAAAAACAACTGAACAAGACAGGTAAAAAAAAAGTGAAAACAATCGAAAATTACATCTAAATATGAGAAAAGACATTCCTGTCCTTAGGAATAAAACATTGGCAACAAACTGAGCAAAAAAGTTGCTCTCTTACTGAATGTTTGAAAGGTCTTTGCGCCTGTGTGGGTTTGTTGTGTGATGCTTTAAGTTTTCCTTCCAAATGAATGTTTGACTACAGACTGGCCAAGAAGAGGGGTTTCAAATTCTATAAAAGAGGAAACTTAGAAGCGTATTTGTCATTAAGGTGACTTGATGACTGGGCTGTCTCGCACTGTCTTTGCCGCATATCTGGATAAAACATGATTGTGCTGAATGGAGGTAGGTGTGTACGCGAGCACGGGTCCTCCTGTCTAGAATTTGGGGGACGCAGTCCACGCGAGACTTCCAAATATGTCGATAACTGCTGTTTGCTCGATTTTTGAATGTATTTTTTTTCTGGGGAAAAAATAAATAAAAACGAAAAACAAACAAGAAAAAAATAATTCAAAAATATAACGCCAAAAATACATTTTGAAAAACAAAGAAAAAAACCATCAGACAATAAATTAATTTGAAAAACGAAGAAAAAAATACTTCAAAAAAACAACACCAAAGATGAATTAATTTGAAAAACAGCCAGGACTTTATTTTATTTTATTTTCAAGGTGAGTGCGATAAGCTTCCGTAAACCTGAACCCCATTAGAAAGAAATTAATTCAACATCACCTTTTATTTTGTCTCATGAAGGTCCCTAACATAATGAAACAAAACAAACAGCTCACTGAAATGAACATGGATGTAATCTTAAACTTGCTTTACTACACAACAGACAAACTGTTAGGGTTGCTTGGTTTTGTTATGCTTTTTCCCGCCTGGTTCCCTTGTATGAGTGATTGCCCATTGTGTTCAGCTGTCGTGTCTCCGCCCCCGGTGTATCCTTCCTCCCTCTTGTTTCCCAGGTGTTCCTAATTGTCTCGTCAACCCATGTCAGTCTATTATAACCCCACTGACTGCTTTGTCATTGTTGGATCGTCTGCTGATTACCATGCCATGTTTCCACATTTTCCTCGATCCAACGTGGCGCTCCTCGTTCCTCGCTTTCCCGTGTCTCCCCTAGTCAGGTTTTGTTTTGTTATTTGACGCCAAGTCTTTTGTTAGTCTATTGCCTCCGGTTTAAGTTATTAAAGTTTCGTTTGAGTACTACTTCCTTCTCCTTGCCTGCTTCACTGCAATTGGGTCCAAAAGATGTAACACAAACGGAGCATATAACAATACCTATATACAGTAAATTCTCGCTATTCTGTGAGAACAGTGTCTCGCAGCCATTGTAAGCGTCTGTTGGCTTATTTAAAAATCTGCTGCAATGCTCTGAAGAAGGGTAAGAGGAGCTCAAAAAAGCCCTGAATATAACTCTTGGCATTCCCAAGAATGCCAATGATGCCATGCATCTCTCCATGCTGGAAGGTAACTGAACATGATGACAAGATGGCAAAACATTTGCTCACGAATCAAGTCCAGTTTGCTTACATGTCCCCTTCATCTCTCCCCCTTCAGGTTTTGATGAATGCATTGAGTCACAAGGAGACCTGCTCCTGCAGGATTCCTTCAAGGTCTGGGATTCAAGAATAGCCTTGAGCATGGGAAAAAATAGAGAAATCTTCATCTTGAAGTCCTTGGTGGTGTGCAAAGTGGTCAAGGATGCCTAGAGAACGAGTACATTTACAAGAAAAAAACCTCAATGTGTCATCCTTAACCCACTTTGTACCGATGCAATGTTCTCCATCAAAATGTTCATCATGCCATTTCTTCTATAGATGGCAGACATCAAGCTGACTGAGCACCTTAAAAGAGACCCCGCACGTTTGCTTTTTTAGTGGCCCACCGTTCCTGGAGGTCGAGCAACATTGTTCTGAAGGTTAGTTTCATTGTCAAGAATAAAAGTTCAGCAAGAATTATGGTCAACATTTTCATCAAAAAAGCACTGATTAAAAAGTGCTTGTTTTTCCAAATTGTCTTAACATTTTAAACGTCCTCCTTGTCAATAGGCTTCCACGATTGAGACCAAGTTGGAATGAATTGGCCATATGCCAAAGCTAATCCAGGAGCACACCACTGACCTGAGGGGGACAGTCAAGGAGACAAATACCAAGACGGCCAAGCTCCACAAGACGCCAAGGTAGGAAGCAGGGAAACTTCATACAATTCAAGAGGCATCTTGGTTCAGTAAAAGTGACAAAAAGTATTGCTTTTTTTAATGAATAATAATCCAAAAATGTGATTGGCATCCTCAGCCACTGTTGTTTTCACTTGACTAAGTACCTTTTTAAAAATGTATTTTTCAATGTCATTGTAGTATTTACTGAAATGAACAGTTGAATTATAAAAATTGCTTTCGACATGCACGGGATTGGAAGTCATGTGAAAAGTGCAAAAGCAACGTTACACAAGCCCATGTCTGTAGGAGTAACGGAACAAATTGTGTCCGGCAGGTCAGCGAGAACCATTGAGGCCATGTCACTGTCCATTATTTCACAACCATGGTGTCTTCCAACAGTCGATGCTCCAAAATGAAGCATGGTTTGACTTTTTCAAATTGGACACAATAAACATCAAGAATAAAACAAAGATTGAGTTATGGTGGGTTTCCAATCCTTAGCCAACATGTATTCTCGTACAAAGGGCCCAAGGTCTTTAGCTGAGTGAGGAGATATCATCATGGAAACATGTGGATGAGATGGTGACATGGGGAGATCCGGCGGGTTATCCTTCATGTACCATTTTAATTGTTCATCAGACAAATGTGTATTGAAAGCCACTCCGGGTTACCAATAAACAAATCGCCACAATGTATTTGCCAAGTATGTCCTTCAATTGTTTGTAACGAATCATTATAGACCTCATTACCTTGCCTATCATAGTAGAGCGTGCAATGCAAGCAGTCAGAAACCAAATCATATGTACGTAGGTGCCGTACCGAGGGCAGTCACAAAGGCCAGTAGTGTTCGGCTTGTTTCCAGCCGTCGGAGTCGGTGTCAATGCGAGCCCAGTAGATGTCAGCTGATAGATCTGTAATACAACTTCAGGAATAGGCACAGAAAAAGTGAGATCAATTTAAAGGAAATAGGTTTATTACCAGACTGCAAGATGGAGAGAGAGCTCTAACAGTGGTGAACCGCTCAGCGTGGTGTCCTTTGCAACTCTCTCTCCGAATGAACAGTGGGTAAGTCTTTATATAGGAAAACAGGGAAATATTTCTAAGACAGTGATGTACGACAAAGTTTATGTAAACAAAACTTTAGGCTGATATGGTTAGACATTTGCAGGGCTAAGTTGTATGCAAACACGATATCTTTATAGCTCACACAAACTGCCGCAGCCTATCTTACATCGCGCGATTCAAACAAACAATTATTAAGCTAGTTGGCCACATCGCACAATACAAGCAAACAATTGCAAAGCCAGCTAGTTAGCCTATCTAACATTCCACGATCTAACAAACAATTGCAAAGCCAGCTAGTTAGCCTATCTTACATTCCACGATCTTAACAAACAATTGTAAAGCCAGTTTGGCCAGTCTATCTTACATTTTACGATCTTAACAAACAATTGTAAAGCGAGTTTGGCCACATGGCGCGACATGAACAAACAATTATTAAGACAACTGGCCAGTCTATCCCACACAGCAAAGATTGGGGCAGTTGCTTGGTGGTGCCTTGCAGGAGAGTCTTGGAGTTGTTGTCCATCTGGACAGGACACATCTTTATAAGGTCCTGGCCCATCAAGTTGACAGGGCACTTTGGAGCATAGATGAAGGAATGAGTGATAGTCAGTGAGTAGCACTTAGTGGCTACTGGGGAAGTTAAAGGCAGGATGATCTCTTCACCCTTGGATCCTAGTAGTGGTATGATAAGTTCACCAATAGGCATTCTCAAATGCCCGCACAAATAAAGAGATGGGGCAATCCTCTGTGAAATTCTTGCAAGAGAGAATCGAATCGACTCGTCTCTGTCCAGGTTCATTCTCACGTTACACGCATCTTTTCCCTGTTTTAGCTTCAAGGACCATAGTTACAATGGACGTCTCAGCTCTCAAGGGAGGGTTGGGAAAATAGGAGTGAGAAGTCAATAGTAAAGGACCCTAGTTACAATACAAGTTTTAGCTCTCAAAACAAATGAAGGTCATGTAGAGACGAAGGTTCTTCTCCACATCCCAGCAGTCCAAAAGGATTCGACGTTCCTGTTGTTTGGTCTAACTAAGGAGCAAAGCATTTACTTCATTGCAAGCAGATGTAGACTATAATAACTTTTCTTGTGTTAATGAGCTAAGTAAAGCAAAGCGTACTTCATTGCGAGCAAATATATAATAATGTAAGACTAATAACCCTAACAGTATATTTTTCAATAGAATTGAATCACAATCTCCCCCTGTTCGCAAGGATTAATATATTAAGCCTGTACCCTTTACAGCAATTAAGCCACATAAAATGCATGCTAATCAAAAACTCCAAATTCATTCAATAATGTGTATCGCGCAGTTGTTTGAAATGAGCAATACCCCAATCTAGTAGTTTTTTGCAAACATTTAACATTACATTCCCTTTGTAGTTTGTCTATCATCTCCTATAAAACTTTCTCACTCGATGTTTTTCCAATAGTTGCACATAAAATAAAAATCTAGTTACATATCTCCCAATTATCCCCTTCAACATCAAAAAGATAAAATCAATTTACCGTTAATTTCAGATAATGAAGTTAGCGTATTTTCATACCTGTAGAAAGAAAACAATCTTTTATACGTATATTAATTTGTCAAATTGTTCAAATTAATGTATTCATTAAATCTGAGCAAATAACGCTTCTCTTTTTTGTCACCTTTGAATTTGGAAGGCTGATTTTTTTTCAACAAAAAGACCCAAAAAGTATTTTCCCCCAAAAGAGTTTTATTGGAACTACCAAAAAAATGACACGTTAAATCGGTTTAAAATCGTGATTCATCTTATAATATGACAAAAGTATAAGGACATTGTACAACTTATTTATTTATTTTGAGCAAATTCATTATCTTTCACACCATATTTCTAATCATGTTTCTTAGATCCTAGATTCAATATATCAATCATTTTCATTCAAATGTATCATGTTTGAATAACACTCAATATTCTTATTGGATTTGCTAGCAAATTCAATAGACAAAAACTGCAATTTTTCAAATTTCTTAGGCATGTCTTTAACTGTGACGACATTTTCCATATTATTTAGATAGTAAATAAAATAAAATCTTCAACGACACTCAATTTTCTTATACAGTAATACCTTGACATACAAGTGTTCCAACATACGAGACAACAAGCGGAGGATGCTGAGCAGGATGATGTCCATCATGGACAGCACCTCCCACCCCCTGCATGAGTCTGTGGAGTCCCTCCGAAGCTCCTTTAGCAATAGACTGCGGCACCCTCATTGCAGGAAGGAGCGCTTCCGCAGATCCTTCCTCCCATCAGCTGTCAGGCTCTTTAACAAAAAAATGGCTGTGTGTTAAGAACTACCGTATGCATGCATGTACATTTATGTGTATGTATGTATATATGTCCTATGCAACACGCTTATTTAATAATATATTTATTCATGTATTTATTTCTTGACCTACTTATTACCTATCTATTACCTATCTATTTATGTCTAAAATGCCTTTCCTATCCCTGCATCCTCACCCTCTTGCCACTGGAACAACGAAATTTCCCGAATACGGGATGAATAAAGTTATCCAATCCAATCCAAATTTGAGATGAGAGCATACCAGATGGTTCCCAATTGTGAGTCGGTAGTAAATTAAAACAAATTTTGGTGTTTTTTTTTTAGGATGGAAACTGATTAATTTGTATTTTGTTCATTTCTATGGGAAGAATTGACTTGAGATACGAGTAAATTGACATACTAGCTCGACCCCGCAGTAAGCTCGTATCTTCAGGTATTACTGTATTTGAATCGTGTGGATCGATATTACACATTAAAAAGTGTAAACAAGATTTTCAGAAAGCAAAATATAATTATACTTCACTTACAATGATCTTTCATACAGAAATTGAAAAAGCAAGCAAAGCCGTGATTGGCCACTGCTTATCACAACACATTTGCGTCTTTTAAGTCTATCCTTACAACTAAATCTCTGGCAAGAAGCTGAGCAGGAAAAGGGTTTCTGAACGACGTGGGTACCGTATTTTCACGACTATTCGGCGCATCGTATTTTTAGCCGCAGTGTCAGTAACGGGTGCTATTTCTGTATTTTAAACACAAAAAGCATGCACCGTTTTTAGACGCATATATATTATATATGGATGAAAATCGAAACGCAATAGCGCTGGCTACCGGAAGTAGCCTATTTCCGGGTTCCGGTGTGCAGTGACTGCTGGGAAATATAGTTCTTGCACGCTACACCCACACGCTAAAAACACGTTTTTAAAAAGGTAACGGAAGCAAAACTGAGTTTGGTTGTACTTTATTTAGACATTTTACAACTTACTTATGTCATCATCACCCACAAATCCATCAAAGTCCTCATTTTCTGTGTCCGAATTCAACAATTGCCCAAATGAGTCTTCCAAAACGCCGGGTCGAGCGGTTGTAGTTCTTAAGCCTCCGGGAATGACGGCAAGCTCTGAGTTATTATAGCATATATAGCATATATATATATATATATATATATATATATATATATATATATATATATATATATATATATATATATATATATATCCAGACTCCATATATATATATATATATATATATATATATATATATATATATATATAATATATATATTTGAATGCTCCGTTGAAGCCAACATCTAGCAGCAGGATTTCTTTTGTAAATACAGTCGAAATGACGGCGAGCACCAAATTAGTGTGCTCGCCGTCATACTGAGTGTATTGAAGAACTCTATATCCCAGCAGTCACTGCGCAGTACTTTTTCTACGGGAAATAGTAGAGTCTGGGGATGCTTGGCGTAGTTGTATATATATAATTCACAGTCTAGCTTTGAATGCTCTGTTGACGCCAACATTTAGCGGCAGGATTTCTTTTGTAAATACAGCCGAAATGACGGTGAGCACCAAATTAGTGTGCTCGCCGTCATACTAAGTGTATTGAAGAACTGGGTGTATTAAGAACTCTATATCCCAGCAGTCACTACGCAGAACTTTATCTACGGGAAATAGTAGAGTCTGTGGCTGCTTGCCGTAGTTGTCCTATCGACTGATTTATTTTATTTTGTCGTGATAACAATTTTAGTATTTGTCCATATATTTATAGTATATAGTTTTTCAATTGTGTAGCTTTTTAATTGAGCAGGAAAACATTGTTCTTCAGTGTGGGTTAATAAGTGTTCTTTTAAGCTTCTCCTATGGGAAAATGTTTGCCCACAAACTGAGCAGGAAAATGTTTTTTTGCCAGTGTGGGTTATTAAGTGTCTTTTTAAATGTTGCTTTAGATAATAGGCTTGACCACAAACTGAGCAGGAAAATGGTTTTTCGCCAGTGTGGGTTCTCGTGTGGTCTTCTAAGTGGTGCTTTTGAGAAAAGGTTTTACCGCAAACTGAACACGAAAATGGTTTTTCACCAGTGTGGGTTCTTGTATGTATTTTTAAATTTCCCTTCTCTTTAAATGTTTTACCACAAACTGAACATGAAAATGGCTTTTCACCCGTGTGTTCTTGCATGACTAATTAAGCTTCCCTTCCGTGTGAATCTTTGACAACAAACTGAACACGAAAATGTTTTTTCACCTGTGTGTGTTCTTGCATGACGAATTAAGTCTGCCTTCCGTGTGAATCTTTGACCACAAAATGAACACGAAAATGGCTTTTCACCTGTGTGTGTTCTTGAGTGTATTTGTAAAACTTGCTTATGAGAAAAGGCTTTACCGCAAACTGAACACGAAAATGGTTTTTCACCAGTGTGGGTGCTTGTGTGTATTTTTACATTTCCCTTCTCTGTAAATGTTTTACCACAAACTGAACACGAAAATGGTTTTTCGCCTGTGTGTGTTCTTGCATGACTAATTAAGTGTCCCTTCTGTGTAAATGTTTTACCACAAACTGTACATGATAGGGGTTTCGCCCCAGTGTGGCTCCTCATATGCGTTTTCAAAGAAGACTTTTTCCCAAAAGTTTTCCCACACTGAAAGCATTTGCAGAAATTGTCGCCACTGCGATTTTTCTTAACATCTTCAACATCATCATCGTCAAAAAGCAAGTTGTTGTCATCTGATAAAGGAGCAATTAAATTTTCTGCTCGCCATCCATCTGTTGAGCTGCCGCTCAGAAGCTCCGCCCCTCTGTTGGCCACGCCCAGATAATCTTCACTCTTGAAAGGCTCACCAGTTGACCATTTGACACATTCCTCATTTTTGATTGGAGGTTGCTCTTCTCTTTTGCACTGTTGAGGGAACTCTGGCTCCTCCTTTTTAATTAGGGGCCATGTTGTGGTGTTTGCAGGCTCCGCCCCTCCGCTGGCCACGCCCCGAACATTTTCCCTCTTCACGAACTCACCAAGTGACCAGGTGGAATCATCTTCCTCCTTTTTGATTGGAAGTTGCTCATCTCCCATTTGTTGTTGAGGGAACTCTGGCTCCTCCTCTTTGATTTGGGGGAGCTCGACTTGCCCTTCAAGGTCAACAGACTCATGCTCATAAGCACTAAGATCATTTCTGAAAACTGCAAAGACACGAAGATAAATGATTAACCATTTTCCAATTATAAAATGACTGAATTTCTTGTTCACATAAATGAAACCAAACGGAAGAGGGCGCCATACATCAATTTCGTCACAATGCAGTACATACGCTCCCCTACTTACGAACGAGTTAGGTTCCGAGTGATTGTTCATAAGTTGAATTTGTTTGTAAGTTGATTCAGTGCTATATTTTGTATTATAATTTATGTTTAAGGCCTATATAAGTATATTGAAGGTTTATATAAGTGCATTTGTATGTTTAAGGCTTGTATAAGTAACACATATTGGTTTGTACTAAAAAACATTTAATAAAATGGAGAGAATATGTACAGTACTGGATAGAGAGAGAGATTTATGTATGGCCGAAAGAAGCAATCTAACGACGATTGCAGTTTTCTTCTTTTTTTCATCATAAATGATGCGGTAGCACTGTATGGCATCATTTAATTGATTTGCAAACTTTGTGCAACGTTCAATATTTGGGTCCTGCTGCTCGATCTTTCTGTTTATAAATGGTACTGTTGGTCGAACGATTCAAGTTGTATGCCCGTGCAACGCTCACCACTCTCACGTGCATCAAGCTTCGTTATTACCACTTGTTTCAAATGAAATGGCTTGCCTCTTCCATGCACCTCCCTCACTAGAAGCCCTTCACTTTTCACTAACCATATTGAATAATGGCTGCATGAGATATTTCATGATAAAAATGAAAAAGGTTCTTTGCGCACTGGAGATACGTCACGCACTTACGCACTGCAACGAACTGGGCAGAGGAAGGTGGATGCTGGGTGAACTGAGCACTCACAGCGCTCAGGCTATGGCTATATTCCTAAATAATATTTCAATTGTGGGCCCGGTTCTGATATCTGAAAAGCTCCAGTGTATGTATTTAAGCTCCAGTGTTTGTATTTAATCACCAAATGCTGCTAGGATGGGGATTTTATCCC
>NC_135406.1:11449802-11537302 GCF_051989625.1 Stigmatopora argus
TTGTTTTTCTAAACCAGCGAGGGTGTTATTGTACTGATTACATAAACATGTTTTTAGAATGTCGCGATTAAATACAATGATTCAGTTACTACAATTTAGAATGCACTGTGGACTGAGACGACGTCACAAGGCATCTCCTTCGAAGTTGTAAGCAGAATTTGTTGAAAGATGTTTTTCCTTTTTTAATTAAATATTACTAATAATGATTTAAAAGGTTTGAATCATTATTCCAACAGTTCCCTTATCTGTAAATGTTTTACCGCAAACTGCACACGAGAAAGATTTTTAAACTGTGTGTTCTTGCATGACTAATTAAGTAATCCTTCCGTGTGAATGTTTGACCACAAAGTGAACACGAAAATGGTTTTTCACCAGTGTGGGTTCTTGTGTGGATTTTTAAGTTTTGCTTGTGTGTAAATCTTTGACCACAAACTGAACACGAAAATGGTTTTTCACTCGAGTGTGTTCTCGTGTGCATTTTTAAGATTCCCTTCTCTGTAAATCTTTTACCACAAACTGAACACGAAAATGGTTTTTCACCTGTGTGGGTTCTTGTGTGCATTTTTAAGATTCCCTTCTCTTTAAATCTTTGACCACAAACTGAACACGAAAATGGTTTTTCACCAGTGTGGATTATTGTGTGTATTTTTAAGCTTGCTTTCTCTGTATATCTTTGACCACAAACTGAACACGAAAATGTATTTTCACCCGTGTGTGTTCTTGCATGACTATCTAAGTCTCCTTTGTGTGAATCTTTGACCACAAACTGAACACGAAAATGGTTTTTCACCCGTGAGTGTTCTTGTGTCTTTTTAAGTGATGCTGTAGAGAAAAGGTTTTACCGCAAACTGAACACGAAAATGGTTTTCCACCAGTGTGGGTTCTTGTGTGCCTTTTTAAGTTTTGCTTGTGTGTAAATCTTTGACCACAAACTGAACACGAAAATGGTTTTTCACCAGTGTGGGTTCTTGTGTGTATTTTTAAGCTTTCTTTCTCTTTAAATCTTTGACCACAAACTGAACACGAAAATGGTTTTTCACCAGTGTGGGTGCTTGTGTGCGATTTTAAGTAATGCTGTTGAGAAAAGGCTTTACCACAAACTGAACACGAAAATGGTTTTTCACCAGTGTGGGTTCTTGTGTGGATTTTTAAGCTTCCTTTCTGTGTAAATCTTTTACCGCAAACTGAACACGAAAATGTTTTTTCACCTGTGTGTTTTCTTGCATGACTATTTAAGTGTTCCTTCTGTGTGAATCTTTGACCACAAAATGAACACGCAAATGGTTTTTCACCAGTGTGTGTTCTTGTGTGCGATTTTAAGTAATGCTGTTGAGAAAAGGCTTTACCGCAAACTGAACACGAAAATGGTTTTTCACCAGTGTGGGTTCTTGTGTGCCTTTTTAAGTTTTGCTTGTGTGTAAATCTTTGACCGCAAACTGAACACGAAAATGTTTTTTCACCTGTGTGTGTTCTTGCATGACTATTTAAGTGTTCCTTCCGTGTGAATCTTTGACCACAAAATGAACACGAAAATGGTTTTTCACCAGTGTGGGTTCTTGTATGACTAATTAAGTTTCCCTTCCGTGTGAATCTTTGACCGCAAACTGAACACGAAAATGGTTTTTCACCAGTGTGTGTTCTTGCATGAATATTTAACTTTCCCTTGTGTGTAAATGTTTTACCACAAATTGTACATAAGGGTTTCTCCCCGGTGTGGCTCCTCATATGTGTTTTCAAAGTAGACTTTTTCCCAAAGATTTTTCCACACTGAGAGCATTTCCAGAGTTTGCCGTCCTTAAGACCTTCATTGTCATAAAGCAACTCTTCGCTTTCTGATAACGGAGCAATTAAATTGTCTGCTTGCCCTTCTGCTGAGCTGCCGTTCGGAGTCTCCGCCCCTCTGCCGGCCACGCCCAGATCATCTTCACTCTTGAAAGGCTCACCAGTTGACACAGTCACATCATCTTCCTCCTTTTTGATTTGCTGTTGAGGGAACTCTGGCTCCTCCTCTTTAAATTGGGGTAATGTTAAGGTGTGTGCAGGCTCCGCCCCTCTGCTGGTCACGCCCAGATCCTCTTCCCTCTTCAGGAATTCACCAAGTGACCAGGTGACATCATCTTCCTCCTTGATTGGAAGTCGCTCGTCTCTCATTTGTTGTTGAGGGAACTCTGGCTCCTCCTCTTTAATTTGGGGTAAGGTTAAGGTGTGTGCAGGCTCCGCCCCTCTGCTGGTCACGCCCAGATCCTCTTCCCTCTTCAGGAATTCACCAAGTGACCAGGTGACATCATCTTCCTCCTTCTTGATTGGAAGTCGCTCGACTCTCATTTGTTGTTGAGAGAACTCTGGCTCCTCCCCTTTGATTTGGGGGAGCTCGAGTTCCTTTTTAAGGCCAGCAGACTCTTTCCCATCAGGACCAAGGTATTCTCTGAAACCTGCAAAGACACGAAAATAAATGATATGTTTCATAATCTGTCTATCTAACGAGAAGTCATTTAGGTTAGACTGGGAATGTAAAGTCTTATACTTATATCGGCGGTGGTTAGGCTCGTAACATGACATTAACTTGAAATTTAACTGAAATCAACTCAAATGACTATACACACCCACACATATTTGACCACATGGAACCATCTCAATAAGCTTGTATCTCCAATTTTTCTCATATCTCAAGGAAAAAAAAATGCTCGGAATTTAGCTCGTTTCTCAAATTTCCCGTAAATTGGGACACTCGTATGTCAAGGTATTCCTGAAATATGCTGGCTGACACAGCAAATGTTTAATTAACAAGGAATAAGTATAGCACTCGCGGGTGACCCGCATTGTAATCAACAGTTTGAGGAAAAAAAGAGTTCACCTTCAAAATTAAAGTACAATTAAGAGCACACCTACACATTTCAATGTTTAAAAATGTTTTGTTTTATTAAACCCAAAGGATTCTTTAATCTCATCTCATTTTCTGAACCGCTTTATCCTCATCAGAGTCGGGGGGGGGGGGGTGCTGGAGCCTATCCCAGCTGACTTTAGGCCAGAGGCGGGGCACCCTGATTCATTCGCAGGGCACAACAAGACACACAACCATTCACACTCACACTCATACCTAGGAGCAATTTAGAGTGTCAAATCAGCCTACCATGTCTTTAGAATGTGGGAGGAAGCCTGAGTACCCGGAGAAAACCCACACGCGTCAAAATAAAAAGGTAAATTCTGGGCTACTTTTCACATTTTTATGAACTTAGAATAAAATAAAAAATCTTCAGTGCTGAGTCCTAGTAGCAAGCGGAAGACATGGGAGTTGCTTCCGCTTGAAAAATAATTTAAAAAACAAAAAACATTTTCCCCAGAAAAAAGCCGCGATGTAGTGAAATGCTGAGGGATTACTGTACTTGAATTTGCAATTGCAGCACACAGATATAGCACTAACACAATTACCATTAAGCCTTAATGATGAAGGGAATATATAGATATAAAAATGGACCCACCTTCTAGTCTGTGAAGGACAACTTTTGCATGCATTATTTTGCAAAATGTCGAGTTTTCCTCGTGGAACTTTGCTGGTCTTTTCCCACACGTAAATTCTGATGGAGACGCCATTGATAGCTGCTAGCTAGGCTAAGTTAAAGGGGGCGCAAAGCTTCAAAGTTCTTCGACGACTTGAAGAGTTGTTCCTTTGATATATGCTAACCGATTGAGCTAAAGTAGCCCGCAAAACTTCAACGAGGTCTTGAAAATGATTTTGGCTGCTATTTAAGGTCATAAAGTAGCTGAAGCTAGACACGACGGGGACCCATAAATTAAGTTTGGTGGCGAAAACTGCGTATGCGCGGTGGCAGCGTCACTTCCTTCGATGCATTAAGTTTATAAATGTAAGAGAGTCGGACATAGGAAATAATTAATCTTCAAATGTTCTGACGTGGTTTGAGCAATAAATGTTTGCGCAGGTTTGAATTTAATTGAAAATTAAATTAAACATAAATCACTTGAAGATCGCATCTCAAAAGGAGGCGACGCAAAACGCGCAGAAAAAATCGTCCTTGATAATGGTGCTGTGCTTTTTCGCCGATTGGCATCACGGGAGAAGTAGTTCTTCATTGAAACGGTTTGAACTCGCAGGAATCAGTCTCTTATTTAGGAACTGCTCTCTTGTGGTCTGGAGAAATTTTGTTTAATTTTAATTTCAGTATTCGTGGACATTGTACACAATAATTAAGACACTGTCAATCACAAGTTATCGAAGAAGCGCATTTTAAGAAATTATATTAGAAAATTAGCAATTTCTCAAAGGTGTCTTAAACCCAAAAGGAAAAGTTTGTTTTTTCTTTTATTTACATTATTCCCTTAACCCGGACCAACCTATAGATGTAAATTATGTCTTGATTTTCCCATTTTTAACGAATATTTGAAATTTTTCCCTCCAAATTTTTTTGGTGTGTGTTTTAGTTCAATAAGTATTTTGTAAAATGTAAAAATAACTATATAGAAATATTTTCAACAAATGATTAAGACATCTTCCCTTACTAAGAAAAAAAGATCAAATAAACATTGTTTTAGATCTATAAAAAAAGTTTTAAGGCTTTTCATCCAGTTCTTTTAATCCGATTTTATATATATATATATATATATATATATATATATATATATATATATATATATATATATATATACACACACGTGTATATATTTATATATATGTGTATATGTATATATATATATATATATATATATATATATATATATATATATATATATATATATATATATATATATATATATATATATATATAAAAATAAGAGGGCGCCATACATCCATTTCGTCACAATGCAGTACTTACTACTGTAGTATTTTCGTCAACAGCAACATGAGTTGAAAACTGTTTATAGGTGCATTTTTCAAAGTATGGCACTATTGGTCAGAAAAGTTTCTTCACTGGTTATGTAATTCCTTAAAATTAGTCAAATCTTTTTTGGAGCCTTTTCATTGTAAACATTTTCTTTTATGTTTTAGATTTTAATTTAGTTAAAATGCTTTCGCTAAAGGGAAGGCATTAAAAAAGCATTATCTTTTATTCAGTAGCAGGTCTATTATTATTTGGGGGATTAATGAGATTGAAATAGATGTATAGTCTGATTGGACACTCTAAATTGCCCCTAGGTATGAGTGTGAGCGTGAATGATTATTTTTCTCCTCGTGCTCTGCGATTGGCTGGCCACCGATTCAGGGTGTTCCTCGCCTCTGGCCCGAAGGCAGCTGGGATAGGCTCCAGCACCCCCTGGCCCGAAGGCAGCTGGGATAGGCTCCAGCACCCCCTATACACGATGTAGCATATCAGAAAATGAATGAATGAATGTTGGGATTAAAAACAGTGGGAGAAGCCCAACGTTGCCTCGGCAGCAAACCTCGACTGGGTAGATGGTGCATTTCCAGACAAATTTCTGGCACACAGATTCAAGTATTCGGCCTTCTTGCGCTCGAAGGTGATCTCGATCCCCTCCTCTGATGGTACTGGTATGAGGTGAAGCGCTCTTGCCTTGCAAGGGCATACAACAATGTCTGTGCGGAGTGATGTAGTGATGATTTCTGATCATAGTTAGTATTCTATTTATTTAGAAGCTGCATTTGAACTTGAGCATTAAATATGAAGTACTTTCGCAAGCCGCACCAACGAGTGGCAGTGGGCCAGATTTGGCCCTCGGGCCGCAACTTTGACACCGTTGTTTGAACGCTGCTCTCGTTGTTGTTTAGTGCATCTATATCTCTAGTATTTGAATTTTCGATTTACAGCATGCAAATAAGTGTTATGTCACTCAAGCATGTAGCCAAAAATGGAGGGCGAGTAGCAGGAATGACTCTTGAACGCCTCTGGGGGGCGCTCGCGCTTTGCGTAATTTGAAAAATACATTGTTTGTTTGTGATAAGGATACAATAATAGGAAAGCTACTGTTTAATGCCGTTGTTAAGTATTAACACGCGTTGAGACTCATTCTTTCCCTCCTAGAGTGGTTACATTTAAATAGAAATATAATTTATTACGTATTTCTTCGAATGGTGCTAGTGCAAATTCATGAAAATGTACGTACGCTACTATAGTGTCATGTCAATAGAATACCTTTAAGGGACTATATGGAAATAAAACGTGAACCCACCTTCTAGTCTATGAAGAACAACTTTCTCGTGCGTTATGTTGCAAACTGTCAATTGCTCGTGAGTTGAATGCTCCTGTTTGACCTCAAAAAGTTCCTCCTGGAGCTTTGGGCGTTGTGTTCTTGCCGACATTTCCACACGTGAATTCTGATGATGGCGGCGGCTTTGATAGCTACTAGCTAGGCTAAGCTAAATTAGCCAGGAAACCTACAACGAGTTCTTCGTCGACTTGTTCCTTTGATAGCTGCTAGCTAAACTAAAGCATAAACAATCTCTTCGGCGACTTGTTCATTTGATAGCTGCTAGCTAAATTAAGCTAAAGTATAAACAAGCTATTCGACGACTTGTTTCTTTGAAAGCTGCTAGCTGGGCTAAGCGAAAGCAGGTTTTGCTGATAAATAGTGATGAACGAGCGACACTGGTGCGTCAGCACTGAGCCGAAAAGAACCACGTGACTGATACAGCAAATGTATCGTTTGGCCAAAGTGTTTAGTATAAGGAAATAAACTTTATCAAAGTGTCGTGGGTCTGTTGGATGGACTTTTACGTAATTATTGATAATTCTTAGTTTCTCCCAGTGTGGAATTATTTTGATCGTAACATGAAGGATTGGTCCTGCGCATGCGCTTTATGCGTGTGAGTGTGTGTGTGTGTGTGTGTGTGTGTGTGTGTGTGTGTGTGTGTCTGTCCATACAGACACACACACACATATATATATATATATATATATACACACACACACACACATAAATATATATATATATATATATATATATATATATATATATATATATATATATATATATATATATATATATATATATATATATATATATATATATATATATATATATATATATATAAGTGATTTATGTTTAATTTAATTAAAACCTGCGCAATCATTTTTTTGCACAAATCACATGTCAGAACGTTTGAAGAATAATTATTTCCTATTTCCGACTCTCTTACATTTATAAATCGAAGGAAGTGACGCTGCCACCGCGCATGCGCAGTTTTCGCCACCAGACTTAACCTATGGGTCCCCGTCGTGTCTAGCATAAGCTACTTTATGACCTTAAATATCAGCCAAAATCATTTTCAAGACCTCGTTGAAGCTTTGCGGCCTACTTTAGCTCAGCCTGTTAGGATATATCAAAGGAACAAGTCTCTCACGTCGTCGAAGAACTTTGAAGCTTTGCGGCCTACCTTAGCTTAGCCTAGCTAGCAGCTATCAATGGCGTCTCCATCAGAATTTACGTGTGGGAAAAGAGCAGCAAAGTTCCACGAGGAAAACTCGACATTTTGCAAAATAATGCATGCAAAAGTTGTCCTTCACAGACTAGAAGGTGGGTCCATTTTTATATCTATATATTTCCTAAACCATTAAGGCTTAATGCTAATCGTAGAAGTGCTATATCTGTGCAATGCAATTGCAAATTCAAGTACAGTAATCCCTCAGCATTTCACTACATCGCGGATTTTTTATGGGGAAAATGTTTTTTATTTTTTTAAATTATTTTTCAAGCGGAAGCAACTCCCATGTCTTCCGCTTTCTACTAGGACTCAACACTGAAGATTTTTATTTTATTTTAAGTTCTTAAAAATGTGAAAAGCGGCCCAGAGGAGCGAGTGGTTAGCGCGTCGGCCTCACAGCTCTGGGGTCCTGAGTTCAAATCCAGGTCAAGTCCAACTTTGTGGAGTTTTCATGTTCTCCCCAGGCCTGCGTGGGTTTCCTCCAGGTACACCGGTTTCCTCCCACACTCCAAAGACATGCATAGACTTTGCATAGTAAGGCTTTTTTTAATAATAAAAAATACCATGTATAGTAAAGCATTAGTTTCTTTAAAAATGACCATTTATAGAAAGGCTTTTTTTCAATTTTTTACCTTTTTATTTTGACGCGTGTGGGTTTTCTCCGGGTACTCCGGCTTCCTCCCACATTCTAAAGACATGGTAGGCTGATTGGACACTCTAAATTGCTCCTAGGTATGAGTGTGAGTGTGAATGGTTGTCTGTCTTGTTGTGCCCTGCGATTGGCTGGCCAACAATTCAGGGTGCCCCCCGCCTCTGGCCCAAAGTTAGCTGGGATAGGCTCCAGCACCCAACCCGACTCTGATGAGGATAAAGCGGTTCAGAAAATGAGATGAGATTAAAGAATCCTTTGGGTTTAATAAAACAAAACATTTTTAAACATTGAAATGTGTAGGTGTGCTCTTAATTGTACTTTAATTTTGAAGGTGAACTCTGTTTTCCTCAAACTGTTTCTTACAATGTGGGTCACCCGCAAGTGCTTTAATTATTCCTTATTAATAGAACATTTGCTGTGGCAGCCAGCATATTACAGGAATACCTTGACATACGAGTGTCCCAATTTACGGGAAATTTGAGAAACGAGCTAAATTCCGAGCATTTTTTTTCCTTGAGATATGAGACAAATGGAGATACAAGCTTATTGAGATGGTTCCATGTGGTCGAATATGTGTGGGTGTGTATAGTCATTTGAGTTGATTTCAGTTAAATTTCAAGTTAATTTCATGGTACGAGCCTAACCACCGCCGATATAAGTATAAGACTTTACATTCCCAGTCTAACCTAAAGGACTTCTCTTTGGATAGACAGATTATGAAACATATCATTTATTTTCGTGTCTTTGCAGGTTTCAGAGAATATCTTGGTCCTGATGGGAAAGAGTCTGCTGGCCTTAAAAAGGAACTCGAGCTCCCCCAAATCAAAGGGGAGGAGCCGGAGTTCTCTCAACAACAAATGAGAGTCAAGCGACTTCCAATCAAGAAGGAGGAAGATGATGTCACCTGGTCACTTGGTGAAATCCTGAAGAGGGAAGAGGATCTGGGCGTGACCAGCAGAGGGGCGGAGCCTGCACACACCTTAACCTTACCCCAAATTAAAGAGGAGGAGCCAGAGTTCCCTCAACAACAAATGAGAGACGAGCGACTTCCAATCAAGGAGGAAGATGATGTCACCTGGTCACTTGGTGAAATCCTGAAGAGGGAAGAGGATCTGGGCGTGACCAGCAGAGGGGCGGAGCCTGCACACACCTTAACATTACCCCAAATTAAAGAGGAGGAGCCAGAGTTCCCTCAACAGCAAATCAAAAAGGAGGAAGAAGATGTCACCGTGTCAACTGGTGAGCCTTTCAAGAGTGAAGATGATCTGGGCGTGGCCGGCAGAGGGGCGGAGACTCCGAACGGCAGCTCAGCAGAAGGGCAAGCAGACAATTTAATTGCTCCGTTATCAGAAAGCGAAGACTTGCTTTATGACAATGAAGGTCTTAAGGACGGCAAACTCTGGAAATGCTCTCAGTGTGGAAAAATCTTTGGGAAAAAGTCTACTTTGAAAACACATATGAGGAGCCACACCGGGGAGAAACCCTTATGTACAATTTGTGGTAAAACATTTACACAAAAGGGAAAGTTAAATATTCATGCAAGAACACACACTGGTGAAAAACCATTTTCGTGTTCAGTTTGCGGTAAAACCTTTTCTCAACAGCATTACTTAAAAACGCACACAAGAACACACTCGAGTGAAAAACCATTTTCGTGTTCAGTTTGCGGTCAAAGATTCACACGGAAGGAACACTTAAATAGTCATGCAAGAACACACACAGGTGAAAATACATTTTCGTGTTCAGTTTGCGGTAAAAGATTTACACAGAAAGGAAGCTTAAAAATCCACACAAGAACCCACACTGGTGAAAAACCATTTTCGTGTTCAGTTTGTGGTCAAAGATTTACACACAAGCAAAACTTAAAAAGACACACAAGAACACAAATGGGTGAAAACCCATTTTCGTGTTCAGTTTGTGGTCAAAGATTCACACAGAAAAGAGACTTAGATAGTCATGCAAGAACACACACGGGTGAAAAACCATTTTCGTGTTCAGTTTGTGGTCAAAGATTTACACAGAAGGGACTCTTAAAAACGCACACAAGAACCCACACTGGTGAAAAACCATTTTCGTGTTCAGTTTGTGGTAAAACATTTACAGAGAAGGGAAACTTAAAAAAGCACACAAGAATTTACACTGGTGAAAAAACATTTTCGTGTTCAGTTTGTGGTAAAAGATATACAGCGAAAGGAAGCTTAAAAATACACACAAGAATCCACACTGGTGAAAAACCATTTTCGTGTTCAGTTTGTGGTCAAAGATTTACACACAAGCAAAGCTTAAAAGTGCACACAAGAACCCACACAGGTGAAAAACCATTTTCGTGTTCAGTTTGTGGTAAAACATTTACACAGAAGGGAAGCTTAAATAATCATGCAAGAATACACTCGAGTGAAAAACCATTTTCGTGTTCAGTTTGTGGTCAAAGATTCACACAGAAGGGACACTTAAATAGTCATGCAAGAACCCACACTGGTGAAAAACCATTTTCGTGTTCACTTTGTGGTCAAACATTCACACGGAAGGATTACTTAATTAGTCATGCAAGAACACACACAGTTTAAAAGTCATTCTCGTGTGCAGTTTGCGGTAAAACATTTACAGATAAGGGAACGATAAAAACCCACATAAGAACCCACACTGGTGAAAAAACAATTTCCTTCTCAGTTTGTGGTCGAACATTTTCCCAAAGGAGAAGCTTAAAAGAACACTTATTAACCCACACAGGAGAACAATGTTTTCCTGCTCAGTCTGTGGCCACAGATTCGCTACAACAGCCTAATTAAAAAGCTACACAATTCAAAAACCTTTTCCAGGTGCAGTTAATGTTCCAACATTTTAACAGAAGGGAACCTGAAAAGAAGACTTAACAACCCGCAGTGGCGAAAAGCCCTTTCTTTGCTCAATTTTTGGTTCAACACGTTGGTTAAAAATACTTAATAATACATAATACTAAGTTTGTTGCCAAGGATTTATTCATAAGACTTAAAAGACACAAATGTGTGTGTGTGTATGTTATCTATTAATTGGCAAAAATGATGAGAATCCCTCGTGTCATTTTTGAATCATGTTGATAAAATTAGTCTGCTGTGAATTTGTGTCTGTTTGAAAAAGAGAAAAACAAGTCAAATGTTGTTTTATTTCATTTAATCTTCAGAATTTTCTATTAGCTTTGTAAACTACATTCTTTTCCTTTTTTAACTATAAGAACTTACTTTGGGTTCATTTTGGAGTAGTTTTCCTTTTTATATTTATCCAAACGGATTTGATCTGTATGTAAATAGACCTGGCAGTTGGTATATGAAGTGAAATTTGAATTGTTTTTTATTTTATTTTAATGTTGAACAAACCGATAATACTCAATATTCTTATGTATAATCATTAGTATGAAAAAAATATTGATGGCTTGAAACTTATCGTTGTGAAATGTACATTGCTTTCACCTGTGGTCACCTCCCCTGTGTGTCACCCACCTGTTTTCCATGTCTCGTTAACCCATGGCTTACTGCTTCCTGTGGCTTTTTGTTCATTTTAATTTTGGGGGGTGTAATTTTTGATTTTTGGCTCATGTTTTCAGTTTGCTCTTTGTGTTTTGAATTAAAACTCTTTATGTATACCGTAATGATTGTATTGACTCACTACGAGTGATGGGTTTGTGAGCATCACTTGTCGTTTCCATACAGTGACCCACTGCTTCGCAGAATACTGACACCTGGTGGACATTAAAAATCACTGCAGGAAACTTTAAACAAAAAACCCAAGGGTGCATTAACGCCAACTCGATGTCATGTGGGCCGGACTATTTTAGATATAATATTTATATATGTATATATATGTATATATATGTATGTATGTATATGTGTATATATATGTATGTATATACATGTATGTATATATGTATGTATATATATGTATATATACATATTTAAATATATATGTATATATATGTGTATATATATGTATATATATGTGTATATATATATATTTATATGTGTATATATATGTATATGTATGTATATATGTGTATGTATATATATATGTATATATATGTATATATATATGTATATATGTGTATATATATGTATATATATATGTATATATGTGTATATATATATGTATATATATATATATATGTATATGTGTATATATATGTATATATGTGTATATACAGACGCTACCCTACTTACGAACATTCAACTTACGAACAACGGTACATACGAACATGTCTGCAAATTGCGTTTAAGTCCAAAAATGTTCGCAAGTCCAATATTGTATTTCGCGTCTTTTTCGGTGTCAAAACTGGGTTGCCTCGACAATAATCTTCATACAGAGGAAGCAGCAAAACACGTGGTAGTTTTTAACTCCCGGCCGAATGGAGGTTATCTGGACAGGAGGCCCCATCTCGATGGCTCTCAAAATGGTCGCCGCCCGCTCCTCTCTCTTTGTTCTTGGCTAGCCCCCTTGGCTAGCCCCCACCCTTCCTAAGAAGGGGTCAGCGGACGGACAGAGCTAGCGTCCACCTCGAGGTCCCCCATCCAGATACGCCGTTCACTCGGTCGAGGATGGTATTTAATAGAAGTTTAGGCGGAGACAAACTTTAGGCGGGCACACAAAAGGGGTGGGTTATATACAAAGTGATGACAGGCCTTGACCTGTAGGTGTCAGTAAAAATTCTATTCTAGTAACTAAATTCATAAGAGTGCAAGATTAAATATAAGAATACAGTTCATATTTCACATTTCCCCCCTGTTGTGACTTGAAAGAATTTTCATTAAACATATCAATTTGTATCCCTCCCCTCCAGGTTCTAGAATACAAATATCATTGACAGTTACTCAACAGGGTATGGAAAATAACAAAATCACATGTCAAAGCAGAGGCGAGAAATGATGTAATCAGTGGTAAAAATTCCTCTACGTCCCTCTTAATGAGCGAACCCAATATTTAAATCAAGACAAACACATTTGCATAGAGGACTCGTCACACTTCGAAAGAATGCGATAATCTCCAGTATGGTCTGTCATGCGGGGATACTGTGTCACTATAAGCTACTAGTGTGTGCTGGATTGTGTTTTGAATCATAACTTTCATACGGGGGATTACACACATAGAAAAAATACAGAACAGTAGCAAAAACCGCAAGGTTGCAATTTTAAACAGAATTGAGAATCATGACCCGGTTATTAACCACGACCACAATGATACACCTACGGCTGAATGATCCTGGGCCATGGTGTTGACTAGGGCCTTTATTTCAGCTACGGCACGAGTAATGTACTGGTTTCATCTGGGATGAAGGTGCAGCAGTGTTCTCCCATCATGGCACACACATCTCCATCTTTGGCTGTTATCAGATCCAGGACTATCGGTCCTGCAACTTCCCTAAGGGCTTTTAAATCATCTGCTATACCCTGTAGGGCCTTGACAGTTTGGTTAATGAACACTCATGTAACAGCTCAATGTCTTTACACATGATTTTCTGGGGGGGGGGTGGACCACAACCTTTGGTCAACAGGAACATCATCGCCCCAGATTGAATCACGTGGTTTGAATTGCACTGATTTTGATATCTTACTGTTATGTTCACTCTCCTTAAAAGGAATGCATCTTAGACCATCTGCACGACTGCAGATTTAAATGTGACGCCTCGACCCAGTGAATTCAGGATGTCAGGATCTGTGGAAATGGGTATACGGCTACACACATAACAACTTTCATTCGCAACAATCAGTTTTTTCTGGAACACCATGAAATTATACCACACGTCTTCTTCATAGTAGTTCTCCAGATTGTTCTTTCATCTTGCTGTTGAGGGATCAAAGACCCTCCAGGGCCTTGGTTAAACTCCCGTCAGCTGCTGTGTTGTTCGGGATGAACGTGCAATTTGGTCAGCGAGCTTATACTCATCTGGTACGCTGCGGGGAACCCCGATGTTGATGTAGGTTGGGTCCCCATCCAAGAGCGGACCGCTTGGCTCTGCCTTTCCAGTGATGAGGCAGGACGTTTTCTGCACTTGTTTTCCAACTCGAGTCTCTGTGGGCGGGGCGTTCAGACACGCCCAGGCTGTCACTGACAATCCAGTCACTGTGATGTGGATGGCAACAGCTTTCACTGTGGCTTCTGTATAGAGGTGCAAAGTCTATGGGAGGTCAGGGTTAAGTGAGGGGTGCTCGTGGCTGGTGAGTAGACGTCAGATGAGTTTCTTCACGGACAAGGGTTTTGACACCGTCCGACTTAGTCCACTCAGAGTCACCTGTCTCGAACGACCTTGAATCGACCTTGGTGAATCGACTTTGACTTTTCAGTGATCTTTGCTGCTGTGGAGGTTGGTGAGTTGGGCCACGAATGGGTCTTCCCATCGTGGAGAGAACCAGGACTTCCTTTTATGACTCGGATCAGGATCCAGTCACCTGGCTTCACCACCTCCTGCAAGATAGACAAAAAAGATCACGGCAGCTTACATGTTCTTTGGATAAGTTTCTCTCCTTCCTTAGTCTCTCGTCATGGTTCATCTTCCCATAGAGGAAGTTGGAATGGTCTTCCATGAACTATCTCAAAAGGTGTTAATCCCGAGCTAGTTGGTACTATCTTCATATACGTTTTGGCCAGTGTTAGGCGTTCTGGCCATGGCTTATTTATCTCCCCCATGGTTTTCTTAAGCCTTGGTTTTATCGTACCATTTGTTCGCTCTACTTAGGTGTTTTGCCATGTTTTGCACTATGCTGTTTGCAAAATGAGCTCCATTGTTACTCCAGCTGATTCTGGAGATCCCATGTTCTTTACAGATCAATAAAATAACAAATTAAACAGTTCCTACAAAAATTTTAAAAGTAGGTATTTCGATGTCCATCATATCTTTTCCTCCCTTTTGAGACATTTATGGCTCAATTTTGGAATAAATTTTTGGTAGGCACGGTAGGCCTTTAGCTTTGTACAGTTCGTCTGCTGACTGTTCTTGAGATCGGCTCAGTTTTGTTGTTGTGTATGCTGTGCAGTAAGTGTTTGCGCTGCTGCTTTAGCTGCTGTGTTCTGTCGTTGTCTTCAACACGTGCTTAACATTTGCTTACGGCTATTTGGTTCGGCTTAATACCCCAATGAACAAAAATCGCAACAATCTTACTTATTCCATCACTATAGTTTGTGAAAATTTAAATGCCTTATCAGTCAAAATAAAAAATGCTAGCTGGTATTCTATTATGATCACTGCTTCCTTGTTAAGATCAAGAACCCTATTTGTCTTTCCCCTTCCTGTAATTACACAAATTAACTCATCATACTAAAAATAGGAAAAACACAAAAAGTAAACCAGGGTGCTTTCTCCCCAGGAAAACAGCTTTCCCGTTCTCTGTAACAGTTAAATTCACATCAATTAATATCCAGAAACAAAATGCACACATTTATAATTCTGAATATAATTGAACCCACTAAATTGTAATCACCCCTTGTTTGTCAAGGTTAATATTTTAGCATAATTGTATCCTTTAAAGCAATTAAAACTCATTACTTATAAAATGCATACTAATCAAGTCCCAATTCATTTAACAATGTGCATTGCGTTGCATATTAACTCAGTTGTTTGAAATTCAAAATATCCCAATCTAGTAGTCTTTTTATCAAATGTAACATCCCATTGTCTTTGGAGTTTGTCAATCATCTCCTATAAAACTTTCTTAATCAATATTTTTCAATAGTCAGGCATAAAATTAAAATCTAGTAACATTTCTATCCATTGTAGTTTATTTTCTCTCTAATTGTTTACTTTAAAAATCTGTAAGAAGATCTAGTCTTAATTGTTTACTTTAACTATCTGTAAGAAGATCTAGTCTCAATTGTTTACTTTAACTATCTGTAAGAAGGTTTAGTCTCAATTGAAACGCTTTCATTTTTTTTATGGAGACAATAAAACCAATATAAAAAATCCTCATGGCTTACAGCATTGCTCCCCGAGCAATAATCTTTCCAATCAATATTTGAGTGCTTGCCATTTCGTCTGATTACGTCAAAAAGTTTATCTTACCTGTCTCCTCATACTGTTTCAACTGAGAGAACCTTCTTACAGAGCACAAAATGGATCCCGCTATTTTCATGTCTGCTGGTTGGTCAGGAACGCGTGTGTTGAGCACCCAGGCTCCCGGGACCGCCGTTGGTCCAGTCTGTTTTCTGTTAGGAAGCACAGTCTCCTCCTGCTAACCCAAATTCAGTGTGTTCCTTTAAAGTTTTTTTTCTTTTATGCAGATAGCCAGATTAGCCTCATCCTCTAGTTCCAATCGTGTAGTGCAGGGGTCCCCAAACTTTTTCTTGTGAGGGCCACATAACTTTTCCCTTCTCTGATGGGGGGCCGGTGTCAGTTTGTAACAGAAAAAGTGTGACGATCGTAGGGGAGCTTAATTTTTTTTTATTGTTTTCCAGAAAGCCACACACAACCAAATAACCCTTTCCAGGTTCTTTACAGAAAAAAAGTCAGGAAACATATAATAACACTATTAATGAAATAAATAATAACTAAATAATCCTCTCTGAGTTCTTCACAGAAAAAACAGGAAATAAATAACACTATTTATGAAATAAATAATAACTAAATAACTCTCTCTGGGTTCTTCATAGAAAAAAAAGCCATGGAACATTAACTTTCTGTTGTGCCATGCACAATCTTCTCCCTTTGCTCTGAAGTTTATGCACGACACCACAACCGTCATTACAGAATCCCACGTCAACATTTTGCAGCACAGTGCTTGGTGGTGAATTTGGCAGTGGACTCGTAGCGGGGCGGTGAGACCCCTTTTTTCCAACTCCCGGTTCATGCGTCCCATTATTAGACCGCGAGTTTCGGCCACCATGCTAGGAGCCCCGTCAGTCGTGATGCTAGCTAGCTTTGACCAGTCCAGGTCCAACTTCTCCATGGTTTGGCACACTTTGTCAAAAATATCCTCTCCTGTTGTAGTCCCTTTGAGACTTTGGAGGGCTGCCAGATCCTCGCAAATCTCAAAGTTTGCGCTAACTCCACGAATAAAAATGAGCAGTTGCGCTGTGTCTTGCACGTCCGTGCTTTCATCCAGTGCTAATGAAAAAAAGTCAAATTCTTTCGTCTTCTGCTGCAGCTGGGCATATACATTACTCCCGATTTCTTCAACGCGTCTGGTCATTGTACTCACCGACAGACTTACGGCATTAAATGCATCTTTCTTCTCGGGACACACCTCCTCCGCGACAGTATTCATACATTTCTTAACAAACTCTCCGTCAGTGAAAGGCTTACCGCTGCTTGCTATCAATTTAGCAACCCAAAAGCTGGCCCGAACGGATGCCTGGTTCTGCTGAGATAGTAGTCCACTTTTTCGCTTTGAGAGTTTGTCTGCTCGTATTTGGCCTTGCAATCTATCGTACTTGTCTTTGTGACGGGATTCATAGTGTCGGCAAAGATTGTATTCTTTGAATACCGCCACCGTCTCTTGACAAATGAGACAAACAGCCTTTTCTTTGCATTGAACAAAAAAATAATCGTTTGTCCACTCCAGGTTAAATACCCTGCATTCTGAATCAATTTTTCTCTCACCTAACTTTTTCGCCATTATTCTGTTCTCAAACAGGTTGCAGTTTTAATATGCTTGAATAGTCCGCAATGGTCCCAGGGCTCCGCCCTCACCTGCGATCGTCCAGATGTCTCGGTAACACTGCTCGTGCATGCAACGGTGGACGTGCCCGCATGCATCAAAGGGAAACACTCTCCCCGCGCGTGTCACCAAAGAAGCAATGCAAAGCCCCGCTTTACTGGAATGATTTGTGGGCTCAGCAGGGGTGCAATGAACCAAACACAAGATTAAAATGTCCCAGTCTTCAAGGCCAAATAGGGAAAAAAAATCCGATAGCGTCTCTGGTATTGTTCAGAGGGCTGGTCCAAATGTGCCGGCGGGCCGCAAAAAAAAAAAAAAAAAAATCCGATAGCGTCTCTGGTATTGTTCAGAGGGCCGGTCCAAATGTGCCGGCGGGCCGTATCCGGCCCGCGGGCCGTAGTTTGGTGACCCCTGGTGTAGTGAATAATGGCGTTTGGTATGGTCTACTTAATAGGATGTCCATATTTTGTTGTCCGGTTGACCTCGTTATGTAGGCGCAATGACTTCATAACGAAATATGGAACCTTTTTTTCAATTCAGTCAATTATTCTGTTAACACAATTTGGATGCCATTATCACAATAAATCAATAGTACTTTGGAATTTCGTATCAAGCACTGTCTGTTTTTTGTTTTTCTCAGTGCTCCTAAATTTCGCATAGCAGATTTGTTTCTCCACTTCAAATTTCACATTTGGAGTACTGCTGCTTTTTCATTAAAAATTTCCTTGGACGAAATATTTTTCCATAATTTGGCGTTGCCATCCGTGAAACGGCTTATTGGCAAATTCCGAAATCGATTCCAATTTGCTAAATCATTTTCCACCTTGATACCTAACCGATTGATCATATCTCGGTGGTCGGCCAATCAAAAACACAAAAAGGACAAACAACCATTCACGCTCACTCATTTTCAGACATCCGTGGTCTGCAATTTTTTTTATCACTGGTGAAGAGCGCCATCCCCAGTCCTGGGGCTTCTTGGCAGCTAACCACCTTTCGCTGTGTCATGGCAAGTCATTCTAAAAGGAAATAGGTCAATGTTGTTTGGTTGGCATCAATTGTTCGATTCTAATGCAATTAATATTCTAATAGTCATTAATATGAACCACGCTAAAACATATTCCATCTGTTGATGGGCAAAACAATGAATTGTCATCCGTGCACTGATGACAAGCCATGATGTTTATTGCATCTCAGCGAAATTATGCCTATCCTAAATTAATTATTTAATCCAAACTTGCCAGCTACAATTTACCTAATAATTTGGATCAATGCCATTTCTGCATTGTCTTCATGTTTGATATCATTAATAATTTGGATGATTCCTAATCCTTAAGTCTAAATCGCAAATCCCTCTCTTTTTGCTAAAATAGCTAAATTGCACTTGTTGAATTGCTATTCTGCTCCAAGATTGTGTTTATTTAATATAAGAGCCATTTTTTGTAGCTCACTCTTACCACAATTAAAATTTAGAGAAACTAACCTTCTACTTAGCAATTTCTTAATCATTTCCTAATGATAAATTTCAGTGTTTATTAGAGGACCCATAATTTGTCACCAATATGTTATATTGTCAATTTTCTGTCTCTAACTGTCTTCTTTTCTTTCTATTACTCTCTCTGCTCATGTCTCCATCACTGCTCCTCCTTGCTCATCGTGTGGAATGTGAGATGTAACCTGAGATTTCTTGCATTCCAGTCTCCCAATCCCCCCCCTCGTGCTCCTGGCCCCTGCGAGTGGAACCTGGCACGAGGAGTGGGCTGAGCAAAGGGGGGGCACTGTTTCTCAACAGGCCTAATATATATATATATATATATATCTTCCTGGGTTAGTGGAACGTGGGCTGTGGAAGAAAGGCAGTTTTAACTTCAGTTGGCTCGCCGCCATCTTTTCCTTTGTCTCTGGGCTCGGCCATTTTTTCCTCTCACATGTGGTCTGCTTTTCAACCCCCCCCCATCCTGTCCCAATCCACCATCTCTTAAATACTTATTTTTATCAGTCTAAGTATTCTTTTTCGCCGATTAAACTCCTATTTTTTGCGGCAATCGTACTTATATCGTTTATGAACGCGTCATAGCGTACTTATATATATATCTATACATATGAAGATTACTTGCATGCGTTTATAGTTTTATTCTATTTCTTTTTTTTTCTTTATATCGAGCTCTTTCATTATCTTGGCACTGTATAACAATATATTTCTTCTATATTTTTAACACAACCCTCGAAGTCCCTTGGCGGGGAGGCGCTACCTCCACCTCTGTCTGCTTTCCAGGCAGATAGGCCGACACACAGCCTTTCATCGTGCTGTATACTATCAAACATAATTCCGACACACAGAAAAATGCCTTTCCGACACACAGAAAGAAGAATCTCCGACACACAGAGAAGAGTATACGCAACTTTTCTTTTTTACGAATGAAGCATTTCCCCTCCTCGAAGGGAAACGGGGACTTGGTGGGTTGGATTCTACAAATTAATTTTAAAAAGTGCCTTACCGTTTTTTGGTGCCTCCTCTGTATGAAAGGATAATTCGTAATCTGTTCCCGGGCCAGCAGGCCAGATCGCCCTCTCTCAAGGCTGGAGTAGCCGACGTCAAGCCATCCATCCTTCTGTCGATCTGCCGTGGCCGGAAAGCAGAGAAGAATCTCGGGTTTCAGGCACCAAAATGTCAAAGCTGAGTTGCCTCGACAATAATCTTCATACAGAGGAAGCAGCAAAACACGTGGTAGTTTTTAACTCCCGGCCGAATGGAGGTTATCTGGACAGGAGGCCCCATCTCGATGGCTCTCAAAATGGTCGCCGCCCGCTCCTCTCTCTTTGTTCTTGGCTAGCCCCCTTGGCTAGCCCCCACCCTTCCTAAGGGGTCAGCGGACGGACAGAGCTAGCGTCCACCTCGAGGTCCCCCATCCAGATACGCCGTTCACTCGGTCGAGGATGGTATTTAATAGAAGTTTAGGCAGAGACAAACTTTAGGCGGGCACACAAAAGGGGTGGGTTATATACAAAGTGATGACAGGCCTTGACCTGTAGGTGTCAGTAAAAATTCTATTCTAGTAACTAAATTCATAAGAGTGCAAGATTAAATATAAGAATACAGTTCATATTTCACATTCGGAGTAGTACTTCTTTCCGCCGCTAATACCGACGCCTGGCGCTGTGAGAGCTCAGCTCACCCAGCATCTACCTTCTTCGTTGCAATGCGGAAGTGCGTGAATGTATCTCCAGTGTGCAAAGAACCTTTTTCATTTGTATCATTAAATATCTCATGCATCCAATATTGAATATGGTTGGTAAAAAGCTAAAGGCTTCTATTGAGGGAGTTGCAAGGAAGAGGCAAGCCATTTCATTTGAAACGAGTGGCAATAATAAGGAAGCTTGATGCGCGTCAGAAAGTGGTGAGCGTTGCACATTCAGTACCATTTATAAACAGAAAGATCGAGCAGCAGGACCCAAATATTGAACGTTGCACAAAGTTTGCAAATCAATTGAATGATGCCATACAGTGCTACTGCATCATTTATGATGAAAAAAAGAAGAAAACTGTGCAATCGTCATTAGGTCGCTTCTTTTGGCCAGTTTCTAATACATAAATCTATCTCTCTCTCTACAGTACTGTACATATTCTCTCCATTTTATTAAATGTTTTTTTTTTCAGTACAAACCAATGCGTGTTACTTATACAAGCCTTAAACATACAAATGCACTTATATAAACCTTCAATATACTTATATAGGCCTTAAACATAAATTATAATACAAAATATAGCACTAAATCAACTTACAAACAAATTCAACTTATGAACAATCGCTCGGAACCAATTGCGTTCGTAAGTTGAGGAGTGTCTGTATATATACTCTCTCTCCAAATGGTCTGTTAGCTTCCTTTCATTGCTTTTCAATTGATTTTACTCACCAAAAATCGTTTTTACACAATATCCATCCTCCTTTCTTTCTTCCTTCTTTCCTATCGCCATCGAAGCTAATGATGAAAGTCGAGCCTGTCCTGTCATATTTCCGGCATAGTCCATTTTGAAAATAGCTTTAAATCAACACAACAATATACTATTTGCTTGTGGAGCTAAGTTAGCGCGCTGAAAGTGCCGCACACACCGTTTTCCCGGCTGTAACAGGCTTGCTAGCGTCGGAGTTGACCGCCCTTTCTTAATGATGTCCATTTTTTTCTGGAAAAGTCCGTCTGGAAAATAGCTTTGGGAGCAAACAGAATCCATTTGTTTTTGCTTCTGTCGGCCATTGTGGGTGGAGTTTGCGATCTCGGCTGCCTCGGGTACTGCTTTGTCCCGCCTACTAGCCAATCATAGTTTGAAAGATCATTGTGGGGTTGCCAACTCGAAATCTGATTGGTTAAAAGCAACAGTCTAGTTGAATGCAGCAGAGCCCGCAAGAACTGATTGTGAAGGCTTTGAGGCAGATCTGATCTGGCAACAAATAATGGCTGAAATGTGATTGGTTAAATGCTTCAATATGAAAACACACATCTGGAAGCAGTTTAACTAGGGGGAAAAGCAATGAAAGGAAGCTAACAGACCATTTGGAATAATAAGTATTGATGGACAAAATATAATATGATTCAGATATTTCTTAGGCCAGCAGAGAAGGCCTTGAAGGCCCTAACGGCCTGCCACTGATATATATATATATATATATATATATATATATCGAATATTTGTCCCAATATTATTGGGACAAATATTCGATTCATTGCCTAAAAAGAGGGGCTTTGCAAATAGCTGGGTCGTGAAGTGGGTCTCATATTGAAATGTGTATTTTGCCTGTTTCTAGTCATGACTCCATGAGTCTCAAGCTTCTCCTTTGTAGAGCTCTGTCCTGTAGCCAGATGTGTCCTTGAACACTTGCAACATTGTCGTTATCTTCTATTTGCCGGTTCATAACAAATGGCTTATCCTGGAAGACTTGCAACATTGTCGTTATCTTCTATTTGCCGGTTCATAACAAATAGCTTACTGTCTGAAGTAGGGGAAAATCCCATCCCTGTTCGCTTTCGGTACCACCCTCTTGAGAGAATAAAGGTGAATGAATGTAAATTGTCTGTCTCGGCGCATTTGTGGACGACAGCCTTGCCTGTGGTTCACCTGTGCTCAGAATATTCTGTAATAAAAGCTTTGAAGTCACTGTTTCTCGCCTCCAGCCTGTATTTGGACACCCAACATCTTCCACATCCGAAATTAATCGTACCCGAGAAGGAAGACAGAGTGCTCTTCCTTTAACAGTCGTTCACATCACTGCAAAGATGGTGCTACAGTAGCCTAATAAGGTGCTAGTTGCCAAACATGAAGTAGTAGGTGGGTGGCATTTTGCCCAGCAGAATTAAAAAGAACCAGTTTGTGGATCATTGAAAAAAAAACTCTTCTCTGATAATTCTGGATTATTTTTTCATCACGAGTATATTGTTAAACTACATTAATGGAGGTACATTGATTCTATTTGTAATTATTGTCTTATTATTCAATAAAAAGAAATCCCTTGGTCTAAATATTGATGTGCATTCAAACAATTCATAACCTCACTATAATAAAAAAAAACTCTTCAATCAAAGAAAAAAAATATTTGAATGCAAAATCATAGCTGAGATAAAAAAAAATGCACTATCATTTTGATCTAGCATGATCATCTGAAATGGTAGTTTATATATTTTCGCGAAAGCTATATCAAACATCAAACATCTGACATTCTGGTCAGCGAACTTTAATGTCAGTGATGACTGTGCAATTGAAGAACTCCTTCAAATACAACCCACTTCTTTGTCAGAGCGGGAGCAGCACATGCTTAAACAAGCAAAAACCACAGCACCAGATTTGAGTTTTTCCAAATATTTTCATCAAGATACATTTCCGGTAGGTGACAATGTTCGGACAAAAAATCTAAAGAGAACTTTTAACCCAGAGTCTGGAACCGTATTATCAATGAAAAAATGACTTCAACAGATGAATCCAGTGAAATTCACTAATTTAGCACTTTTTTCATGGTCCCAGTAGAGTCACCAAACTACGGCCCGCGGGTCGGATACGGCCCGTCAGCACATTTGGCCCAGCCTTCTGAACAATACCAGAGACGCTATCGGATTTTTGTTCCTATTTGGCCTTGAAGACTTGGAAGTTTTAATCTTGTGTTTGGTTCATTGCACCCCCATTGAGCCCACAAATCATCCCAGTGAAGCGGGGCTTCGCATTGCTTTTTGGTGACACGCGCGGGGAGAGTGTTTCCCTTTGATGCACGTGGGCAGGTCCACCGGTGCATGCGCGATGCATGCGCGAGCAGAGTGTTACCGAGACATCTGGACGATCGCAGGTGAGGGCGGAGCCCTGGGACCATCGCGGACTATTCAAGCATATAAAAACTGTGCAACCTGTTTGAGATTGTTCTGTTACAAACTGACACCGGCCCCCATCAGAGAAGGGAAAAGTTATGTGGCCCTCACAGGAAAAAGTTTGGGGACCCCTGCAGTAGAGTGTAAGACATAAGAGACAGGAAACGAATCAACAACGCGTTTATAATTTTAGGGGACAATAAGTGTTCAGTCTGACAGTTTAAAAAATTGGCTCTTTGTGTCTTGTTCGCCAGCCTTGCAATATCTTGTGAGGGTAGTTTTTATTACCGTAATTACTCGAATATAACACGCAGGTTTTTGCAAAATAATTAATTCCAATAGTTGGGGGTGCGTGTTATAATCAAAAACTAATTTTTTTTTTTTTTTTTTTTTTTTTTTTTGTCTTGTTACATGGCCCTTAGCCTGGTGCTTTTTCTTGCCAAATAAATTGAATTGAAATTGAATTGAATAAAATAAATTACAAATTTTCGATCGAAAAAAGCATTGTCAAACTCACTTTGACGCACGGATTTTACGTCATCTCGTAGAGCCGACGCACGGATTTTACGTCATCTCGTGAAGCCGACGCACGGATTTTACGTCATCTCGTAAAGCCGAGACCACCACTGCCCCCCTCTAGCCTCGTACCCGTCTCAGTTCACCCTCTCTCAGTTCAGTGTTATAATCAATAACTAAAATAAATTACAAATTTTCGATCGAAAAAAGCATTGTCAAACTCACTTTGACGCACGGATTTTACGTCATCTCGTAAAGCCAATCGGATGATGTGTTGTGGGAGGAAGAGGAAGTGGATGAAGGAAGCGTGGACGTTGATAGGATTCTCAACGAAGAGATGTATGAGAGGACAGACAAAGAGAGAGAGGAACTTTTCATTTGAAGGATTCTAATGAATAAATTTGTTTGAACAAAACAATCGTGAAACGAAGAAAAAAAGGTAAGATTTCTGATTTTCGTCAGCGGGAAATTTTAGGTGCGCACTATATTCGAGTACTGCGTTTTTCCAGATTTTTTTGGCCCAAAGTTATACCTGCGTGTTATTTTCGAGTGCGCGTTATATTCGAGTAATTACGGTATTTTACATTCGAGTAGACGCGGTTGGTTGTTACAATGATTGGATTTGCCTACACGTTTATGGAATGGTCGCATTTTTTGTTAAAAAGGGGATCGTTTTGATTACATGAGGAGGGTGTAAAAGATTCATTTGTTCATCTTCTGTATTGCTTATCCTCATGGGGGTCGTGTGGTTGTTGGGGCCTATCCCAGTTAGTTGTGAACAGGAGAAAAGGCGGTGGTCCTGACTAAGTTTGAACCCTGCAATGAAGATTCACATTTCACATTTTCTTATATTTAAAAAAGGCGATAGTATTTAAAAAATAAACAGAAAACACAAGTTCAAAAAGTGAAAATGAACGAAAATTAAATGGGAAAATATCTTATAATGTGTTTACTCTTGTTAGATCGCCATTTAACGTCACTGACGAGCTAAATCTGCTGAGCCAACACTCTTGGATTAGATAAAATCACACGCATAGGACTAAAAGTGGAAAACGTCCATTCAGTACATTCGTCCTGACTATGGTTTTTCACCTGTGTGGGTTCTTGTGTGTATTTTGAACCCATGACCTCGGAACTGTAAGGCCAACGTGCTAACCACTCGGTTAGTAAATGTAAATGTAACTAAATAATTATGAATGTTTATCAGACATTTATCAATACTTTCACTAAGTATTCAATATTGCAGAAGTGTATACTAAAACATGACTATGAGTCACAAATTACGGCCCGTTTTGGAAATTGTTTAAAAAGTCTCTTTTGGGTTATAGACACCTTCGAGAAATGTTTCATTTTCCAGTACGATTTATTTATTTCAAATGTGCATTTTCAGTAACTCATGATTGACAGTGACACATTGCAGTTGTTTTTCCCAATTGCTAAAAGAGAAAATCCAAGTCCCCAAACCAAAAGGACCCACACATTTAAAAGACATAGAATAAAACTACATTCCATTTGAAAATACCACAAGCCCATTTCACACACAGTCTCGATTCCCATATCACAACAATCCTCCTCTCTCATAAATCGAAACCTAGTCAATAAACTTCAAATGTTTTCACTGATTACTGTGGTGTTGAAGACGATGATTCTGTTTTGCATCAATGTATGTAACTTGTACCACAACTCCTCATCTGAAACTTCAGAAAAGGAGCCAAGAAAATACTGTTCAGTAAAAAAACTATTCTACATAAACTAAAACTACATTGATTATATGATTATTTATGATCATCATTTTCTGACATTCAATGTGAATGAGGCAGAGGGTACAGAAAATGAATGAATGAATTTGACATGAATGTAAAGAATTAAGGCTTTGTCATGGAGAAACATTGAAGCAGTTAAAGGATGTATAAAATCAAATTCCATCCAAAAAGCAAGAGCACCATGCATGCATGGTAAAGGCTCAGGGTATATACATGTAATCCAATAGGTCTGAAGTTGTCAATGACAGAATTTGGCAGAATAATCAGTTGGCAGTGGTGGGATTTGACCCCACACCCCTGAGAGACTCGAGCTTAATCAAGCACCTTGGGCCGCTCGGCCACACTAGACTCGGCGCTTGGAAGTTCTTAACCACAGAAATCTTAAAAGGTGAAAGAAAGATTTGTTTGATTTGAAGAGAAACAAGAGTAGTTTTCTAATAGTACAAGTTAAAGTAACTCAATGAAAAACTGAATCTATTGAACACAACAGTACTCATTGAACACAGGAAGCGTATTTACTGGGTTTTACTTTTTTTTAAAAACAGGATTATTATATGTGAATTGAGTTTTTGTGTGAAATTGATTTGTGGTATTGACAAATGGGAGCTACTTTTATTATGTGTTTTAAATGTGTGTGCTCTTTTGTCTTAGGGAGTTGGACTTTCTGCACATTTGAAATAAATAGTAATGGAAATTAAAAAAATCCTTGAAGGGGTCTATAATTTAGAAGGCACTTTTTAAACATAATTCCAACAACACACCTTAATTTACGATAGCTATAGAGCTATAGTTATATTTTGCAATATTAATTCCAATGATTGAAAATCTATAATTGCTTAATTATATTTAATTCCTTGCATTGTTGGTCATTTGCTTCAAATATTGCCCATGAAAAGTGACAATTGATTACATCAGCATGAAGTAAAAAGTATATTCTAGATTTGTATGCCTGCAGAGCAGATTTTTCAGCAGTATCAAAGTAATAAAAAAAGACAAGTAAAATAAAAAGTGAAAATAACAGTGATTTTTTTGACCGGGCATGCAGGAAGGCCTAGGATCGAGGCATGTAACTTCATAGGTGAATTAAATCTGGTGAAACAGTACTAATGAAAACAGTGTGGAGTCACATGGTGCCATGATTTTTTTTACCACGAATAGAATAGGAATAAGGTGTCTCACTAGTGTGACTACAAAACAAAAAAAGGTCTGAACAAAGGCACAACTCAAAATAATACTAGAATAAAATAGCACTTCTCTACAAATCACATTTTTATAATCTCTAACAAAATGATGCTTTGAAAATCTGAATACCAAATAGAATGGTTTTTTTTTTAAATACAAAGTTAAAAATGGGAAACAAACATCTGGAACCTGTTGACAGAAAAATCTCATCTTCAGAGTAATATAAGTTAAAACATTCATGAAATAAGCAGTGGGTTTATAATCAAGTGTTAATCGATCATTCAATTGACATATTACATGGTACTTCATCACTACTTCATTTAACAAAGTCAGATGTTTTTACCATGAAATGTGGCAATTGTTGCTCCCTTTAGAAATACACTGCAGGGCTGGTTGTGTTTGGAACAATCTGGGCCGCCGTGAACCAAGTGACCACCTGGCGGCGAGATCAGAGGGTGTCGTGTATGTGTACTAATATCAACATAAAAGCCGCACCTTCAAAGAATGGCTTTTATTAAAATTGGTTTTATATATTATGCACATATAAGGCGCAGTAGTAGTAGTAGTAGTAGTAGTGGTACTAGTAGTAGTGGTAGTAGTAGTAGTATTGGTAGTAGTAGTCTTAGTAGTAGTGGTAGTAGTAGTAGTAGTAGTAGTAGTAGTAGTAGTAGTAGTAGTAGTAGTAGTAGTGGTAGTAGTAGTAGTATTGGTAGTAGTAGTAGTATTAGTAGTAGTGGTAGTAGTAGTAGAAGTGGTAGTAGTAGTGGTAGTAGTGGTAGTAGTAGTAGTGGTGGTGGTAGTAGTAGTAGTGGTAGTAGTAGTAGTAGTAGTGGTGGTGGTGGTGGTAGTAGTAGTGGTAGTAGTAGTAGTGGTAGTAGTAGTAGTAGTAATGGTAGTAGTAGTAGTGGTAGTAGTAGTGGTAGTAGTAGTAGTAGTAGTAGTAGTAGTAGTAGTAGTGGTAGTAGTAGTAGTAGTAGTAGTAGTAGTAGTGGTAGTAGTAGTAGTAGTAGTAATAATGGTAGTAGTAGTGGTAGTAGTAGTAGTACTAGTAGTAGTAGTAGTGGTAGTAGTAGTGGTAGTAGTAGTGGTAGTAGTGGTAGTAGTTGTAGTAGTAGTAGTAGTAGTAGTGGTAGTAGTAGTAGTAGTAGTAGTAGTAGTGGTAGTGGTAGTAGTAGTAGTAGTAGTAGTAGTAGTAGTAGTAGTAGTGGTAGTAGTAGTAGTAGTAATGGTAGTAGTAGTGGTAGTAGTAGTAGTGGTAGTAGTAGTAGTACTAGTAGTAGTAGTAGTGGTAGTAGTAGTAGTGGTAGTAGTAGTGATAGTAGTGGTAGTAGTTGTAGTAGTAGTAGTAGTAGTAGTGGTAGTAGTAGTAGTAGTAGTAGTAGTGGTAGTGGTAGTAGTAGTAGTAGTAGTAGTAGTAGTAGTAGTAGTAGTAGTAGTAGTAGTAGTAGTAGTGCTGGTTGGGGTTGTGCTATACATCCACTAGATGGATCTAAGATAAAGGAATTTAATACCATGATAAACCAATGCAGTGTTACATCTACTTAAGAAAATATAATTGGTTCCAGAAGATGTTTCGTAACCTGAATTTTTCACAAGTAGAGCAGCAATTTGCACGATCATTCATTCATCTTCCATACCGCCTGAAGAGTAAAAGTCTGTTGATTGTTCAAAAAGTCAAATCAAAAGCCTTTATTGTCATCATACACAGCTGCGTATAACAAAATTAGTGAAAGGACAGAATTCAGCTCATGAGTTAATGGCAGTGGTGGGATTTGAACCCACACCTCCTGAGAGACTGGGGCCTAAATCCAGCAACTTGGACCACTCAGCCACACTGCCTTAGTATTAATCACTTGCATGTTTGTTCAAATTGTTCAAGAGCTAATTAATGGAAACAGGCAGAAATGTGACAACAACTCGTCGAGTTTAATAAACATAGCGCTATGTGACTGTCAATGCGATACAAATAATGGCTTCTATCTCATTGAGGGTCCAGATGGGAAGAAGAGAGTTTATCTATGGGAGGCTCAGGGTTATCTTCATGCTGTCACAACCCTGTAGACAGCTGGGGAGCCGCTGACGCTGTGGTTATCAGCAGTTTTGCACGCTGGCCAGAGTTCTTTCTGTAAGTGTTTTTATGGTACCAAACTTTCTTACGTTTCAAATGCACCCTTCAATCCCCCTTTTGGAATCGAAAGATTCCAACAAAAGGCCAGATTTGGGGTTCGCTGCGATGGAAGTTGGAGCCAAGGCTCTCCCGTTGAGGTGACAAATGAAAGTCTGGAATTCTTATGGGTGTGTCTGTGGTGGATGCAGGTGCAGTTCAAGGTGTTCTGGATCATCTTTGTTTAGTCCGCTCCAAGTAGTCCAAGGCGTTTGGCTTCTCTTTGTTTAGTCTAACTTAGGTTATCAGTAGCACAGCATTTATACATCATTTTACTTTAAGCAAATATAGCAAAGTAAGTTTAATGGTAAAGCAAAGCATATTCTTTGTTGCAAGCAAACTTATAATATGAAATAATCCTGACATTCCCCCTTTTTATAATATATTTGCACACAATCTAATTCCATTATGCCTAAATGTTAATAATTCCTTTTTATGACAAATATAATTCCACCAGGGGGGGTTGTGCAGGTTGGTATGAAAAAGAACAAACTCAATCTCGTCCAATTCGCTTTATGACAAGTGCAGCAATCCAGGTAACGTCCACCTGTGTGGAGTTTGCATGTTCTCCCTGTGTGGGTTTCCTCCCACATTCCGAAAAACATGCATGGTAGGCTGATTGGACACGCTAAATTGCCCCAAGGTATGGGTGTGAGAGTGCATGGTTGTCCGTCTCCTTGTGCCCTGCGATCGGCTGGCCACCGATTCAGGGTATCCTCCGCCTCTGGCCCGGAGACAGCTGGGATTGGCTCCCGCACCCCCTGCAAACCCTAATGAGGATAAAGCGGTTCAGAAAATGGGATGAGATGAGTTTCCCTGTTATCACACTAAACGTGTGTCATTGTAGTTTGTTGTATATGTAAATGTATGTTACTATTGACATCCGACGTGTGTTTCCACTACTTTAGGTTGAATTATCTGGAATGAAGTCGTCCTTCGCGCCTGTTTAAGGAATATCGCTTCTCGGCCTTTTGACTAAGATCAAGTGTAGTATCTGTTCTTATCTGTTTAATATCTGTTATGTCTCCTAAATAGGGACCATATATTAAATTGATATTTGGGACTAGGTGATGGAATAGGAGCTTGATCCTTCCACTCCACGCATCATCCTGGTATTGCAGTATCTCCATGAGAGATGCAACCCTCTCTATTTGTCAAAATACATATACTTACTCTTGAAATTCCAAAGTTTAATGATTGAAACGATAGAAGCGAATCTGAAATTTCATATATTATTCATGAGGATGAGGGTTGATTTAAATTAACAAATTAAAGCCTTTCTTTTGTAACAAAATCTAAGTTAAACAAGACTGTATAAACATTCATATTCTTATATAATAATATATCGGTTTGACGATCATCATTTTTGCCAGTACAGCTTGTTTAAATGCCTGCTCAGCGTCGAGGTGCCACTCTTTTTGCTGTAATATGAAAGCAAAGCGCCACATTGACTACATTCAGCATACATCTTTTTCCCCAAGATAGCGTAGTCACGCGGAAGCCAGTGACAGTAGCTCTGTATATTCTTATGTTTTTCGTGTTTTACAGCCCTTCTATCTTTTTTTAAATTACATTTTAATATTTATTAATACTACATTCGTCTTTACTTTACTTTGTACTTTATACTTTTTACATTAATGTTTTTACAACTTTCTTTGTTCTGTGAGCCTGGCTTCTTTCGGCTACTTCTTTTTTGGGAACCATTCAACCATACCTATGCTGTCATACACATGGGACTAGCTGTTACAATACGCAGCAGAAGGAGCAACACCTCAATACCGCAGGAAATTCGGAGCTGGGCAAAAGTGCCGGGAGAAGAAGCAACGCTTCTGACCAACCATTCCATCATGGGATAAGATGGAAGAGCTGTCGGCGCTTACCAGGCCGGAAACAGATTCGAGGAGTTCTACCCCACTACTGTTGTCTTCAGCTCCAGACTACTGAGGAACTGTGCGGATAAACTTGGAAGAGTGACTCTGCATATTCTCTACCTCGGTCACAGTCTGCAGAAGTTCCCCATCTTGTGGAAGACTTCCTGTGTGTGGTTCCAGTTTTTGTCCAACTTTACAACGTCTTTTTGAGTCTGTATCCGTTTTAGCTACCGCAACCAAGATGGCGCCGTTCAAGTGGCAGCCGGCGGCGGTAGCTCCGTCCACTCTTGCTCGTTTTGTGTTTTTGCTGCTTTTCTGTCTTAATGATCTGATTTGGTGATTCTTAATGATCCCATTTACTTTGATTTGCTTTGTACTTTGTGCTTTTGCTTTGTTGTACATATATAGATATATGTATGTACGTATGGTTGTATATAGGATTGGATAACTTAATACAAAAAAAGGGAAAAAACACAAAAGGAAAACCAATCTGGATTCTTTACAGGAGTTTAAAAACCACCTCTCCAGCCTGGCATAAACATATCTCTTGTTCCCTGCAATAGTTACATTCACATTCAGAAACAAATGAATAAATGTATATTTTTAAATAGAATTGAACCACCATCTCCCCCCTGTTCACAAGGATTAATATATTAAGCCTGTACCCTTTACAGCAATTAAGCCACATAAAATGCATGCTAATCAAGAACTCCAAATTCATTCAATAATGTGTATCGCGCAGTTGTTTGAAATGAATAATACCCCAATCTAGTAGTTTTTTGCAAACATTTAACATTACATTCCCTTTGTAGTTTGTCTATCATCTCCAATAAAACTGTCTTAATGTTTTTTTCTAATAGTTACACATAAAATAAAAATCTAGTTACATATCTACCAATTATCCCCTTCAACATCAAAGAGATAAAAACAATTTACCGTTAATTTCAGACATGAAGTTACCGTATTTTCACACTTGTAGAAAGAAAATCTTTTATATATGAATTTGTCAAATTGTTCAAATTAATATTTATTTTCCTCTTAGTTTTAAATCTTAGCAAATAACGCTTCTCTTTTTTGTCACCTTTGAATTTGGAAGGATATACCTTAGTGATGGGACGATGGTATCTCAAGGATTGTATTGACACATTGTGCCGGCACTGTATTGAAACCGTGTTGGTCATCCAATAGTGACCCCTGCAGTAGTTATAAATTTATTGCAGGTAAAAAAAATCCATGTTTTTTTTCAAATTCCAAACCGAGTTTATAAGTAAAATAAATCAAATTTGAGTTACATTTTTTAACTTATGTCAACATTTTTGTTAACTGGTAAATCATGTGAAATAAAAGTGATTTTTTCGTTTTGCCTCACACGATCAAAATGATTCCACACTGGGGAAAACTTCTTAGAGCGAGCCATATTTACGCCAAAGTCCGTCCAACAGACCCACGACACTTCAATACAGTTTATTTCTTTAAACTGTGTATTATCACACTTTGGCCAAACGATACATTTCCTGTTCCGGTCACGTGATTCTTTCTTAAAGCTTTACACGCCCCAATACGGGCTTTCTCTCTTGACCTATCGGCACAGTGCTGACGCACCAGCGTCGCTCGTTCCCTCGCTATTTATCAGCAAAACCTGCTTTTGCTTAGCGCAGCTAGCAGCTAGCAGCTAGCAAATAAACAAGTCTTTGACTAGCTTGTTTATACTTTAGCTTAATTTAGCTAGCAGCTATCAAAGGAACAAGTCGTCGAAGAGCTTGTTTATGCTTTAGCTTAGCTGGCAGCTATCAAAGGAACAAGTCGACGAATAACTCGTAGGTTTCCTGGCTATTTTAGCTCAGCATAGCTAGCAGATATCAAATAAATAAGTCGTTGAAGTGCTTGTTTATGCTTAAGCTTAGCTAGCAGCTATAATGGAAAGGGTCGACTAAGAACTCGTTGTAGGTTTCCTGGCTATTTTAGCTCAGCCTAGATAGCAGCTATCAAAGCCGCCGCCATCATCATCAGAATTCACGTGTGGAAATGTCGGCAAGAACACGACGCCCAAAGCTCCAGGAGGAACTTTTTGAGGTCAAACTGGAGCATTCAACTCACGAGCAATCGACAGTTTGCAACATAACGCACGAAAAAGTTGTTCTTCATAGACTAGATGGTGGGTATACTTTTTATTTCCATATATTCCCTTAAAGGTATTCTATTGACACCAACCTATAGTAGCGTACGTACATTTTCATGAATTTGCACTAGCACTATTCGAAGAAAGACGTAATAAATTCTATTTCTATTTAAATGTAACCACTCTAGGAGGGAAAGAATGAGTCTCAACGCGTGTTAATACTTAACAACAGCAATAAGCAGTAGCTTTCCTTTTATTGTATCCTTATCACAAACAAACAATGTATTTTTCAAATTACGCAAAGCGCGAGCGCCCCCCACAGGCGTTCAAGAGTCATTCCTGCTACTCGCCCTCCATTTTTCGCTACATGCTTGAGTGACATAACACTTACTTACATGCTGTAAATTTCAAATGCAAAAAATGAAAATGCAGATGCACTAAACGAGAGCAAAGGAGAGGTGTCAAAGTTGCGGCCCGAGGGCCAAATCTGGCCCACTGCCACTCCGTGGTGCGGCCTGCGAAAGTACTTCATATTTAATGCTAAAATTCAAATGCACCTTATATATAAATAGAATATTAACTATCATCAGAGATCATCACTACATCACTCCGCACAGACATTGAGGTATGGTCCTCCAAGGCAAGAGCGCTTCACCTCATAGAACTACCAGTACCATCAGAGGAGGGGATCGAGACCACCTTCGAGCGCAAGAAGGCCGAATACTTGAATCTGGCAGCCGAGTGCCAGAAAATTGTCTGGTAAAGCACCATCTACCCAGTCGAGGTTTGCTGCCGAGGCTACATAAGGCTTCTCCCACTGTTTTTAATTCCAACATTCATTCATTCATTTTCTGATATGCTAAATCTTGTAGAGGGGGTGCTGGAGCCTATCCCAGCTGCCTTCGTGCCAGAGGCGAGGAACTCCCTGAATCGGTGGCCAGCCAATCGCAGAGCACGAGGAGAAAAACAACCATTCACGCTCACACTCATACCTAGGGGCAATTTAGAGTGTCCACTCAGACTATACCTCAATTTCAATCTCATTAATCCCCCAGATAAAAATAGACCTGCTACTGAATAAAAGATGATGCTTTTTTAATGCCTCCCCTTTGGCGAAAGCATTTTAACTACATTAAAATCTAAAACATAAAAGAGTATGTTTACAATGAAAATGCTCCAAAAAAGATTTGACTAATTTTAAGGAGCTACATCACCAGTGAAGAAACTTTTCTGACCAATAGACCCTTACTTTGAAAAATGCACCTATAAACCGTTTTCAACTCATGTTGCTGTTGTCGAGAATACTACAGTAGTCAGTACTGCATTGTGACGATATGAATGTATGGCGCCTTCGGTTTGGTTTCATTTCCGTGAACAAGAAATTCAGTCATTTTATAATTGGAAAATGATTAATCATTTATCTTCGTGTCTTTGCAGGTTTCAGAAATGATCTTGATGCTGATGGGCAGGAGTCTGTTGACCTTGAAGGGGAAGTTGAGCTCCCCCAAATTAAAGAGGAGGAGCCAGAGTTCCCTCAAAAAACAAATGGGAGACGAGCAACATCCAATCAAAAGGGAGGAAGATCATTTCACCTGGTCATTTGGTGAATTTGTGAATAGGGAAGATGTTCTGGGCGTGGCCAGCGGAGAGGCGGAGCCTGCAAACACCAAGAAACACAAAGAGGAAGAGCCAGAGTTTCCTCAACACCAAATGAGAGAAGAGCAACCTCCAATCAAAAACGAGGAATGTGTCAAATGGTCAACTGGTGAGCCTTTCAAGAGTGAAGATGATCTGGGTGGGGCCAGCAGAGGGGCGCAGCCTCCGCATGGCAGCGGCTCAATAGAAGGATGGGAAGCAGAAAATTTAATTGCTCCTTTATCAGATAGCGACGACTTGCTTTTTGACGATGAAGGTGTTAAGAAAAATCCCAGTGGCGACAAACTCTGCAAATGCTTTCAGTGTGGGAAAACTTTTGGGAAAAAGTCTTCTTTGAAAACACATATGAGGAGCCACACTGGCAAAAAACCCTTTTCATGCTCAGTTTGTGGTCAAGCCTTTTCTCAAAAGCACCACCTAAAAACACACAAAAGAACCCACACTAGTAAAAAAACATTTTTGTGCTCATTTTGTGGCCGACGCTTCACAGAAAAAAAAGCTTTCAAAATACACATAAGAAGCCACACTGGTGAAAAACCATTTTTGTGCACAGTATGTGGTCAGGCGTTTGCACAAAAGGGAAATTTAAAAACCCACACAAGAACCCACACTGGTGAAAAGCCATTTTTGTGCTCAATTTGTGGTCAAACATTCACTCACAAGGAAGGCTTAATCGTCCACACAAGAACCCACACTGGTGAAAAACCATTTGCCTGCTCAAGTTGTGGTCAATCATTTACACAGAAGGGAAGCTTAAAAGTGCACACAAGAACCCACACTGGTGAAAAACCGTTTTCCTGCTCAATTTGTGGTCAAACATTCACACACAAAGTAAGCTTAAAAATCCACACGAGAACCCACACTGGTGAAAAACCCTTTTCGTGCTCGGTTTGTGGTCAAGCATTCACAGATAAAGGAAGTTTAAAAATACACACAAGATCCCACACGGGTGAAAAACCATTTTCGTGCTCATTTTGTAGCCAAACATTCACACACAAGGAAAGCTTAAAAACGCACACAAGAACACATACTGGTGAAAAACCTTTTTCCTGCTCAATTTGTGGTCTAACATTCACACACAAGGATAGCTTAACAACCCACACAAGAACCCACACTGGTGAAAAACCGTTTTCGTGCTCGGTTTGTGGTCAAGCATTTACACGGAAGGGAAACTTAAAAGTCCACACAATAACCCACACTGGTGAAAAACCATTTTTGTGCTCAGTTTGTGGTCAAGGCTTTTCTCGTCAGGAAAATGTAAAAACCCACATAAGAACCCACACTGGTGAAAAACCATTTTTTGTGCTTGATTTGTGATAAAGCTTTCTCGCTAAAGCACCATTTAAAAAGCCACATGAGAACCCACACTGCTGAGAATTTATTTCCTGCCCATTTAATCTTCGAACATTTTCACAGAGGGGAACCTGAAAAGAAGACTTAACAACCCGCATTGGCGAAAAGCTCTTTCTTTGCTCAATTTGTGGTTCAACATTACATCACAAGAATACCTAAAAAATACCCATAATAACCCCCATTGGTTAAAAATACTTAATAATACATAATACTAAGTTTGTTGCCAAGGATTTATTCATAAGACTTAAAAGACACAAATGTGTGTGTGTATTATCTATTAATTGGCAAAAATGACGAGAATCCTTCGTGTCATTTTTGAATCATGTTGATAAATATAGTCTGATGTGAATTTGTCTCAGTTTGAAAAAGAGAGAAAATCAAGTAAAATGTTGTTTTATATCATTTAATCTTCCAAATTTTCTATTAGGTTTGTAAACTAAATTCTTTACTTTTTTCATTTTGGAGTAGTTCTATTCCAATTTTATATTTATACAAACTGATTTGATTTGTATGTACAGTATTTTCACGACTATAAGGCCGTATTATTAGGCGCAGTCTCAGTAACGGGTGCTATTTCTGTATTTGACACATACACAAGGCGCACTGTATTTATTATTGGACCCAGCTAGGCATGGCAAAACATACGCCAGCTTAAACATACGAACACACGCTAAAAACGTTTTTAAAAAATCAACGGAAGCAAAATTGAGTTTGGTTGTACTTTATTTAGCCATTTTACATTGTACTCACGTTTTTTGATCAATCAGCACCCACAAATCCATCAGTCCTCGTTTTCTGTGTCCAAATTGAACAATTGTGCAAATGATTCATCAAAAACGCTGGGTTCCCTCTCGTCGTTGTCAGAGTCACTCATATTGTCATGTGCCTCCACAGAAATGATGCCGGCTTTGGCAATAGCTCGAACAACAGTGCAAGCAGACACGTTTGTCCAAGCGGCCACAATCCATTTGCAAATAGTGGCGTAACTAGCCCGGCGCGGCCTCCCACTCTTCATAAAGCTGTGTTCGCCATCTATCATCCAATGTTCCCATGCCGCTCGCAACTTTACTTTGAACGCCCGGTTGATGCCGATGTCCAGCAGTTGGAGTTCTTTAGTTAAACCTCCGGGAATGACGGCAAGCACGGAGTTCATTTGCTTGACTTGGTTTTTCACCTCTGCTGTGAGATGGGCACGCATGGAGTCGCAAATCAAGAGTGACGGCGAGGCTTGGAAAAAGCCATCCGGTCTCTTAACATACACCTCACTTAGCCAATCTCTCATTTTCTATCCAGCCCTTTTGGTTTGCTTTCACGATGACGCCGGCTGGAAACTTTTCTTTCGGCAGCATCTTTCGCTTCAAAATCACGATAGGTGGTAGTTTCTGACCATTAGCATGACAACCAAGAACGACTCTAAAAGCCGACTTCTCGTGCCCCATTGTGCGTATCGCTACCGTGCTGGTCCCCTTCTTCTCCACAGTGTGGTTCACCGGGATGTCAAAAGTCAGCCGGACCTTGTCCATGTTGGTTATGTGGTTAGGCTGTATACGTTTGTCGGTAATCTTACTGCAGTAGGTGCGGAAAATGGCTAGCTTTTCAATCGCTGGAAGTTGCTGCGCCATGGTTGTCCTCGCTCTAACGGATAGATGGTGTCGTTTCATAAAGCGAAAGCACCAAGACGGACCTCCTTGAAAATGTTCAATTTTCAATTCTTACGCTAGTGCTTTTGCCCTCAGTCGAATGGTGACTGTGGAGATGTTTCTCCCAACTGCACTTTGATCAAGAATCTACCGCTCCAGTTGGTCTTCCAAGTCGGGCCACCTTGGCTTGTTTCCACGGAAACTCAGCTTCGTCTTCTTGACTTGCCGAAACTCGTTCTCCCGCTTCCTCCATTTGCGAACCATGGATTTGTTGATCTTAAATTCCCTCGCGGCTGCTTGATTCCCATGTTCCTCTGCATATTTGATGGCTTGAAATTTGAACTGAGCTTCATAAGCGTGTCTCTTTGTCATTTTCGGGGGTCCTTAGAAACCAAACCGAAGTTGTTTTGCAATGATGCACATACCCACACTATATACTGGTACCTGCTAGGGGCGTGCCTTTAGCGTCTTCTTACACGCACACCCTTCACTCATTGGCAGATTCCGCATGCCTGTCGTCACCCATGTCTGCCTTTTCTCTATACAACCAGCGTGTCGGCCAGCAGTAATCTCAGTCAGGCTTTGGAACTCGGCGCATTCACAAGGCGCTCTGTCTATTTTGGAGAATATTGAAGACTTTTAAGTGCGCCTGATAGTCGTGAAAATACGGTAAATAGACCTGGCAGTTGGTATATGAAGTCAAATGTGATTTTTTTATTTTTTTTATTTTAATGTTGAACAAACTGCCGCAACCAAGATGGTGCCGTTCAAGTGGCAGCTGGTGGCGGTAGCTCCGCCCACTCTTGTTCGTTTTGTGTTTTTGCTGCTTTTCTGTCTTAGCGATTTGATTTGGTGATTCTTAATGATCCCATTTACTTTGATTTGCTTTGTACTTTGTGCTTTTGCTTTGTTGTTCTGCGGCCTTTGCGACTGTACTGTCTAACTTGTAACTGTGTTTTTTTCTGTATCTGCATTCCCCCTTCCTACTACTGTCACAATGAAATTTCCCGAATATGGGATGAATAAAGTTATCCAATCCAATCCAAACAGATAATACTCAATATTCTTATGTATAATCTGTGAGTGGATCTGCCTCGCCCTTAGTCTCTTGCCATGGTTCACCTTCCCATAGGGGAAGTTGGAATGGCCTTCCATGAACTAAAAGGTGTTAACCCCGAGCTAGTTGGTACTATCCTCATATATGTTTTGACCAGTAATAGGCATTCTGGCCATGGCTTCTTTGTCTCTTCCATGGTTTTCTTGAGCCTTAGTTTCATCATACCATTCGTTCTCTCTACCAGTCCTGCGCTTTGCGGATGGTACGAGCAGTGGTTTTTCAGACTTATTCCTAGATGTCTTGCCATGTGTTGTACTATGCTGTTTACAAAATGAGCTCCATTGTCACTCCAGATGATTCTGGGGATCCCATGCTCTGGGATTATGTGTTTAAAGATGGCTTTAGCCACCGTTAATGCGTCTGGTGATTTTGCAGGAACTATTTCAGTCCATTTTGAGTCTGAATCAATCAAGACAAAACAGTATTTATACTGGTTGCTTCTGGATAATTCAATGAAATCCATGTGTTTAATTTCAAATGGGTAGGTACCTGTTGGAATAATGATTAATACCCTTAAATCATTATTACTAATATTTAATTAGAATTGGAAGACATCTTTCACATATCTGGTTACAACTTGCAAAGAGCCACACTCATAATGCGCCTTTGTTCCTGAGCATTTCTGACGTGCAGTCTCCTCTTCTCTGTATTTAGTCGCACATAACTGAAAACATTTCAATGTAATCTGATTCAAAACAATTGCCATTATTAGATTGAAACCAAAACACCTGTGTAAGACTTTGCAGTATAAGCATAATAATTTCTTTATAAGGTAAACTGCCGGCGCCCCAGACAAAACAATTTATGAGTCCTTCGTAGATCATTGCGAACTTGCATCTGGGTGTCTGGGTTGCGAGGTCTATCTCCCAGTAACAGTCCTTGGAGGGTGAGTTGTTATGTCAACAAGCTGGAGCCAGCGGGGTGACCTCGAGTTTGTCACAGTCTCAAATTAAAGACACTCTTATACAAAATTAATTAAAATGCATACATCTATAACATCATCATAGCCTTATTACTTATTAAAAATGCTTACAAAACATATAGAAACATCCCATAATAAATCCAACAGTACCTTTTGGGCATTGGCCTCGTTTGGGCCTGAGGTTACCTTGCACATAATGTCTGCAACAAGTTAAACAGTTCCTACCAAATTTTTTTAAAGTAGGTATTTAGACCTGTTGGCACATGGAACACACGCTGTGCCATGTCCATCATCCCCCCTGTTGCGACATGAGACTTTCCATGGCTCAATTTTGCTACCATTCGGAATAAATTCTTTGGTAAGCACGGTAGGCCTTTTGCTGTGTATAGGCCGTCTGCAGACTGTTCTGCGCCTTCATGTATCCATGCATCTTTTTATTTCTGTGGTGCAATGTTTCGCATATCAAGTAATACTGTTTTTGGGATTGATTCATTTTTGTTGTTGTTGTGTATACTGTGAAGTAAGTGTTTGTGCTGCTGTATCTGCTCTATCATTTCCTCTACTGATTCTGTCGCTGCTTTTAGTATGTGCCTTACATTTGCATACAGCTCTGTGGCTGGGAAGCAGTACTGCGTTAAGTAATTTTTTTCAGCAGTTCGGCATGTTCTACTGATTTGCCTGTGGATGTTTTCATCCCTCTTCTATTCCATTGTGCAGCAAATACATGTAGCGTGGAGTGTGCATATTGTCTGTCTGTATAAATGGTGACCTTTAGACCTTTAAACAATGTGCACACCTTTGTTAATGCTATAATTTCTGCAGTTTGAGATGAGAGATTAGATGGCAGTTATTCTGCACATAGGACTTTGTTGTCTGTAACTGTCAAAGCTGGGTTGCCTCGACAATAATCTTCATACAGAGGAAGCAGCAAAAAACGTGGTAGTTTTTAACTCCCGGCCGAATGGAGGTTATCTGGAAAAGGGAGGCCGCTCGACCGCTCTCAAAATGGTCGCTGCTCGGTCCGCTTCCTTTGTTCTTGGCTAGCCCCCTTGGCTAGCCCCCACCCTTCCTAAGAAGGGGTCAGCGCTCGGACAGAGCCAAGCGTCCACCTCGAGGTTCCCCAACCAGATACGCCGTCCAGTCGGTCGGTGATAGTATTTAATAGAAGTTTAGGCGGAGACAAACTTTAGGCGGGACCAGAAAAAGGGGTGTGTATATACAAAGTGATGACAGGCCTTGACCTGTAGGTGTCAGTAAAAATTCTATTCTAGTAACTAAATTCATAAAAGTGCAGAAAGGTGCAAGATTAAATATAAGAATACAGTTCATATTTCACATTTCCCCCCTGTTGTAACTTGAAAGAATTTTCATTAAACATATCAATTTGTATCCCTCCCCTCCAGGTTCTAGAATACAAATATCATTGACAGTTACTCAACAGGGTATGGAAAATAACAAAATCACATGTCAAAGCAGAGGCGAGAAATGATGTAATCAGTGGTAAAAATTCCTCTACGTCCCTCTTAATGAGCGAACCCAATATTTAAATCAAGACAAACACATTTGCATAGAGGACTCGTCACACTTCGAAAGAATGCGATAATCTCCAGTATGGTCTGGTCATGCGGGGATACTGTGTCACTATAACCTACTAGCGTGTGCTGGATTGTGCTTTGAATCATAACTTTCATACAGGGGATTACACACATAGAAAAAATACAGAACAGTAACAAAAACCGCAAGGTTGCAATTTTAAACAGAATTGAGAATCATGACCCGGTTATTAACCACGACCACAATGATACACCTACGGCTGAATGATCCTGGGCCATGGTGTTGACTAGGGCCTTTATTTCAGCTACGGCACGAGTAATGTACTGGTTTCATCTGGGATGAAGGTGCAGCAGTGTTCTCCAATCATGGCACACACATCTCCATCTTTGGCTGTTATCAGATCCAGGACTATCGGTCCTGCAACTTCCCTAAGGGCTTTTAAATCATCTGCTATACCCTGTAGGGCCTTGACAGTTTGGTTAATGAACACTCATGTAACAGCTCAATGTCTTTACACATGATTTTCTGGGGGGGGGGTGGACCACAACCTTTGGTCAACAGGAACATCATCGCCCCAGATTGAATCACGTGGTTTGAATTGCACTGATTTTGCACTGATTTTGATATCTTACTGTTATGTTCACTCTCCTTAAAAGGAATGCATCTTAGACCATCTGCACGACTGCAGATTTAAATGTGACGCCTCGACCCAGTGAATTCAGGATGTCAGGATCTGTGGAAATGGGTATACGGCTACACACATAACAACTTTCATTCGCAACAATCAGTTTTTTCTGGAACACCATGATTTTATACCACACGTCTTCTTCATAGTAGTTCTCCAGATTGTTCTTTCATCTTGCTGTTGAGGTATCGAAGACCCTCCAGGGCCTTGGTTAAACTCCCGTCAGCTGCTGTGTTGTTCGGGATGAACGTGCAATTTGGTCAGCGAGCTTATACTCATCTGGTACGCTGCGGGGAACCCCGATGTTGATGTAGGTTGGGTCCCCATCCAAGAGCGGACCGCTTGGCTCTGCCTTTCCAGTGATGAGGCAGGACGTTTCCTGCACTTGTTTTCCAACTCGAGTCTCTGTGGGCGGGGCGTTCAGACACGCCCAGGCTGTCACTGACAGTCCAGTCACTGTGATGTGGATGGCAACAGCTTTCACTGTGGCTTCTGTATAGAGGTGCAAAGTCTATGGGAGGTCAGGGTTAAGTGAGGGGTGCTCGTGGCAGGTGAGTAGACGTCAGATGAGTTTCTTCACGGACAAGGGTTTTGACACCGTCCGACTTAGTCTACTCAAGAGTCACCTGTCTCGAACGACCTTGACCTGAATCGACTTTGACTTTTCAGCGATCTTTGCTGCTGTGGAGGTTGGTGAGTTGGGCCACGAATGGGTCTTCCCATCGTGGAGAGAACCAGGACTTCCTTTTATGACTCGGATCAGGATCCAGTCACCTGGCTTCACCACCTCCTGCAAGATAGACAAAAAGATCACGGCAGCTTACATGTTCTTTGGATAAGTTTCTCTCCTTCCTTAGTCTCTCGTCATGGTTACTCTTCCCATAGAGGAAGTTGGAATGGTCTTCCATGAACTATCTCAAAAAGGTGTTAATCCCGAGCTAGTTGGTACTATCTTCATATACGTTTTGGCCAGTGTTAGGCGTTCTGGCCATGGCTTATTTATCTCCCCCATGGTTTTCTTAAGCCTTGGTTTTATCCTACCATTTGTTCACTCTACTTAGGTGTTTTGCCATGTTTTGCACGATGCTGTTTGCAAAATGAGCTCCATTGTCACTCCAGCTGATTCTGGAGATCCCATGTTCTTTACAGATCAAAAAAATAACAAATTAAACAGTTCCTTCAAAAATTTTAAAAGTAGGTATTTCGATGTCCATCATATCTTTTCCTCCCTTTTGAGACATTTATGGCTCAATTTTGGAATAATTTTTGGTAGGCACGGTAGGCCTTTAGTTTTGTACAGTTCGTCTGCTGACTGTTCTTGAGATCGGCTCAGTTTTGTTGTTGTGTATGCTGCTGTGTAGTGTTTGCGCTGCTGCTTTAGCTGCTGTGTTCTGTCGTTGTCTTTAACACGTGCTTAACATTTGCTTACGGCTATTTTGTTCGGCTTAATACCCCAATGAACAAAAATTGCAACAATCTTACTTATTCCATCACTATAGTTTGTGAAAATTTAAATGCCTTATCAGTCAAAATCAAAAATGCTAGCTGGTATTCCATTATGATCACTGCTTCCTTGTTAAGATCAAGAACCATATTTGTTTTTCCCTTTCCTCTAATTACACAAATTAACTAATCATACTTAAAACTAGGAAAAACACAAAAAGCAAACCAGGGTGCTTTCTCCTCAGGAAAACAGCTTTCCCGTTCTCTGTAACAGTTAAATTCACGTCAATTAATATCCAGAAACAAAATGCACACATTTATCATTCTGAATATAATTGAACCCACTAAAAATTGTAATCACCCCTTGTTTGTCAAGGTTAATATTTTAGCATAATTGTATCCTTTAAAGCAATTAAAACTCATTACTTATAAAATGCATACTAATCAAGTCCCAATTCATTTAACAATGTGTATCGCGTTGCATATTAAACTCAGTTGTTTGAAATTCAAAATATCCCAATCTAGTAGTCTTTTTATCAAATGTAACATTCAATTGTCTTTGGAGTTTGTCAATCATCTCCTATAAAACTTTCTTAATCAATATTTTTCAATAGTCAGGCATAAAATTAAAATCTAGTTACATTTCTATCCATTGTAGTTTCTCTTCTCTCTAATTGTTTACTTTAAAAATCTGTAAGAAGATCTAGTCTCAATTGTTTACTTTAACTATCTGTAAGAAGGTTTGGTCTCAATTGAAACGCTTTCATTTTTTTTATGGAGACAATAAAACCAATATAAAAAGTTCCTTATGGCTTACAGCATCGCTCCCCGAGCAATAATCTTTCCAATCAATATTTGAGTGCTTGCCATTTCGTCTGATTACGTCAAAAAGTTTATCTTACCTGTCTCCTATAAACGTTTCAACTGAGAGAACCTTCTTATAGTGCACAAAATGGATCCCGCTATTTTCATGTTTGCTGGTTGGTCAGGAACACGTGTGTTGAGCACCCAGGCTCCCGGGACCGCCGTTGGTCCAGTCTGTTTTCTGTTAGGAAGCACAGTCTCCTCCTGCTAACCCAAATTCAGTGTGTTCCTTTAAAGTTTTTTCCTTTTATGCAGATAGCCAGATTAGCCTCATCCTCTAGTTCCAATCGTGTAGTGAACAATGGCGTTTGGTATGGTCTACTTCATAGGATGTCCATATTTTGTTGTCCGGTTGACCTCGTTATGTAGGCGCAATGACTTCATAACGAAATATGGAACCTTTTTTCAATTCAGTCAATTATTCTGTTAACACAATTTGGATGCCATTATCACAATAAATCAATAGTACTTTGGAATTTCGTATCAAGCACTGTCTGTTTTTTGTTTTTCTCAGTGCTCCTAAATTTCGCATAGCAGATTTGTTTTTCCACTTCAAATTTCACATTTGGAGTACTGCTGCTTTTTCATTAAAAATTTCCTTGGACGAAATATTTTTCCATAATTTGGCGTTGCCATCCGTGAAACGGCTTATTGGCAAATTCTGAAATCGATTCCAATTTGCTAAATCATTTTCCACCTTGATACCTAACCGATTGATCATATCTCGGTGGTCGGCCAATCAAAAACACAAAAAGACAAACAAACAATCATTCACGCTCACTCATTTTCAGACATCCGTGGTCTGCAAATTTTTCCTTTTTTTTATCACTGGTGAAGAGCGCCATCCCCAGTCCTGGGGCTTCTTGGCAGCTAACCACCTTTCGCTGTGTCATGGCAAGTCATTCTAAAAAGAAATAGGTCAATGTTGTTTGGTTGACATCAACTGTTTGATGCTAATGCAATTAATATTCTAATAGTCATTAATATGAACCACGCTAAAGCATACTTCACCTGTTCCGGGCAAAACAAGGAATGTCTTTCTGTGCACCGAAAAACATTTCATGCCTCTTCCGTCCTAGGGAAATTATGCCTATCCTAAATTAATTATTTTATCTAAACTTGCCAGCTACAATTTACCTAATAATTTGGATCAATGCCATTTCTGCATTGTCTTCATGTTTGATATCATTAATAATTTGGATGATTCCTAATCCTTAAGTCTAAATCGCAAATCCCTCTCTATTTGCTAAGATAGCTAAATTGCACTTGTTGAATTGCTGTTCTGCTCCAAGCACTATGCTTATTTAATATAAGACCCATTTTTTGTAGCTCACTCTTACCACAATTAAAATTTAGAGAAACTAACCTTCTACTTAGCAATTTCTTAATCATTTCCTAATGATAAATTTCAGTGTTTATTAGAGGACCCATAATTTGTCACCAATATGTTATATTGTCAATTTTCTGTCTCTAACTGTCTTCTTTTCTTTCTATTACTCTCTCTGCTCATGTCTCCATCACTGCTCCTCCTTGCTCATCGTGTGGAATGTGAGATGTAACCTGAGATTTCTTGCATTCCAGTCCCCCAATCCCCCCCCTCGTGCTCCTGGCCCCTGCGAGTGGAACCTGGCACGAGGAGTGGGCTGAGCAGAGGGGGGGGCACTGTTTCTCAACAGGCCTAATATATATATATATATCTTCCTGGGTTAGTGGAACGTGGGCTGGGGAAGAAAGGCAGTTTTAACTTCAGTTGGCTCGCCGCCATTTTTTCTCTTTGTCTGTGGGCTCGGCCATTTTTCCTCTCACATGTGGTCTGCTTTTCAACCCCCCCCACCATCCTGTCCCAATTCACCCTCTCTTAAATACTTATTTTTATCCGTCTAAGTATTCTTTTTCGCCGATTAAACTCCTATTTTTCGCGGCAATCATACTTATATCGTTTATGAACGCGTCATAGCGTACTTATATATATATCTATTCATATGAAGATTACTTGCATGCGTTTATAGTTTTATTCTATTTCTTTTTTTTTTCTTTATATCGGGCTCTTTCATTATCTTGGCATTGTATAACAATATATTTCTTCTATATTTTTAACACAACCCTCGAAGTCCCTTGGCGGGGAGGCGCTACCTCCACCTCTGTCTGCTTTCCAGGCAGATAGGCCGACACACAGCCTTTCATCGTGCTGTATACTATCAAACATAATTCCGACACAGAAAAATGCCTTTCCGACACACAGAAAGAAGAATCTCCGACACACAGAGAAGAGTATACGCAACTTTTCTTTTTTACGAATGAAGCATTCCCCCTCCTCGAAGGGAAACGGGGACTTATACTGGGTTAGATTCTACAAATTAATTTTAAAAAGTGCCTTACCGTTTTTTGGTGCCTCCTCTGTACGAAAGGATAATTCGTAATCTGTTCCCGGGCCAGCAGGCCAGATCGCCCTCTCTCAAGGCTGGAGTAGCCGACGTCAAGCCATCCATCCTTCTGTCGATCTGCCGTGGCCGGAAAGCAGAGAAGAATCTCGGGTTTCAGGCACCAAAATGTCAAAGCTGGATTGCCTCGACAATAATCTTCATACAGAGGAAGCAGCAAAACACGTGGTAGTTTTAAAGCTCCCGGCCGAAGGAGGTTATCTGGATAGGGAGGCCTCTCGAAAATGGTCGCTGCTCGGCCCTCTTCCTTTGTTCTTGGCTAGCCCCCTTGCCTAGCCCCCACCCTTCCTAAGAAGGGGTCAGCGCTCGGACAGAGCCAAGCGTCCACCTCGAGGTTCCCCAACCAGATACGCCGTCCAGTCGGTCGGTTATAGTATTTAATAGAAGTTTAGGCGGAGACAAACTTTAGGCGGGACCAGAAAAAGGGGTGTGTATATACAAAGTGATGACAGGCCTTGACCTGTAGGTGTCAGTAAAAATTCTATTCTAGTAACTAAATTCATAAAAGTGCAGAAAGGTGCAAGATTAAATATAAGAATACAGTTCATATTTCACAGACAGGTATGTAAGAAAGAATCTTGAAACATGGATAGTGGTAGTTGTGAGACAACCAATTGAATTGAATGTGTTTATTGTGATTATAGAAGATAGAATGAGAGCGATGAAATGAAAGCCTAGTAGAGGGTAGCAATGTTCTAAAGTGAGAATCAATGCATCCACGACAATATATATAATAAAAATGAACATAAGGAAATCCATTTTGGGGGATTTGGTAACCTGGATCTTCTTCATATATCTCGAGTCACTCATTTGCATATAATAATTTCATAACCTGAAAATTTCATACCTAGAGGCATTCGTAAGTAGAGGTATGACTGTATTTTATAAACTGTCAAATCCAACTAGAAATCCTTTAGGTTAGACTGGGACTCTAAAGTCTTATATTGGCAGTGGAATAATTTACTAATCTGCTGGTTGCCACAGTAATGAAATTAAACTGAAGAGGACACCATACATTCATGAGGTTGCCCACGTAGCACAAACAATCACAGTCAACAGTGAACTGTTTTTAGTGTGTTTTACTAAGAAAGGGACTATTGGTTAGTGAAGTATCCTCACAGGCCCTTAAAATTTTCCCAAATCCGTTTTGAGCCACCCGAGTGCAAATATTCTCTTGTATTTTTGAGATGTCTAGTTATTTAGAATCCTTTTATAAAAAGGGAATCACATTTTTATTTGAATCCTTTTTAACTTAAAAGGAAAACTGACAGCCAGTCTTTTTTATTGAGTGAAAAAAATTGTGAAGAGTCACCTTCAGTTTAATTTGTTTTCTAAATTAATATTTTTGGATTGAAACCCACGGACCCACGGACCCACGGACCCACGGACCCACTTGGGATATTTTCTTATGACCTTCATCATTATGAAGCACGTTGTCACCATCTGGTGGAGGAGTGATGACATTGTCTGCTTGCATTCCTTCTGCTGAGCTGCAGTTCACAGTCTGGGCCGCTCTGTTGGCCCCGGCCAGATTATCTTCAGTTCTTCCAGTTGACCCGGTGACATTTTGCTCCTCCTTTTTGATTGGAGGTTGCTCTTCTTTCTTGTGCTGTTGTTGAGGGAACTCTGGCTTCTCTTTGATTTGTGGGAGCTCAACTACCCCTTCAAGGTCAACAGACTCCTGGCCATCAGCACCAAGATCATTTCTGAAACCTGCAAAGACACAAAGATAAATGATTCACCATTTTCCAATTAAAAAATGACTGCATTTCTTGTTCACAGAAATGAAACCAAACGGAAGAGGGCACTGTTAGAATTATTATGTAATATTCTATATGTGTTGTAAGCATTTTTCAATAAGTAGTAAAGCTATAAATCAAGTCATGGGAAGATGGACTTTTTTCCTGCACAGTCCTCTCCTCAAGGGCAAAGAGGCCACGGCGTTACGGACACTTTTTCCCAGCAGGACCAAATGAGACTGTTATGTCGGGGCTCCGCCAGCAGATTTGAAAATACGGCTTTGTTGACATTATAATACTGCTTTGTTGACATTATAATCCTGCTTGGTTTACTTAAGAATGCTTTGTTTACCTTATAATGAAAATATTATGCACCATTGTTTTGGGGTTGTCACACCATTTCATTTTCAGACTGTTGTTTTTCTAAACCAGAAGGTGTTATTGTACTGATTACATAAACATGTTTTTCGAATGTCGCGATTAAATACAATGATTCAGTTACTAGAATTTAGAATGCACTGGGGACTAAGACGACGTCACATGGCATTTTCCTTGCAAGTGTAACCAGAAATGTTGAGAGATGTTTTTCCTTTTTTAATTAAATATTACTAATAATGATTTAAAAGGTTTGAATCATTATTCTAACAGGCACCATACATTCATTTCGTCACAATGCAGTACTTACTTCTGTAGTTTTCTCGTCAACAGCAACACGAGTTGAAAACTGTTTATAGGTGCATTTTTCAAAGTATGGCACTATTGGTCAGAAAAGTTTCTTCACTGGTGATGTAGCTCCTTAAAATTAGTCAAATCTTTTTTGTAGCCTTTTCATTGTAAACATTATTTTATGTTTTACATTTTAATCTAGTTAAAATGCTTTCACCAAAGGGGAGGCATTAAAAAAAGCATTATCTTTTATTCAATAGCAGGTCTATTATCATTTCTACATACAAGCACCTCTACATACGAGCAGCTCAAGATACGAGGAAAATTTCAAGCAAATAATTCTCTAGATAAGAGAAAAATTTTGAGATGCGAGAAAGCCAGGTGGCCAGGACATGAGAGGCTGTTTATCATTGTAGCGCACTGTCTTTTTTGCTGCATCTGTTTCGTGTATAACAGATATCTACGAGCACTGGCCAGAGCGTTGCATTTTTTTCAGTGTTTTTTTCCGTCACTCAGCGCAAATGCTGGAGTGATCGCTAATACGAGCAGTATAGTATATATTACTACTCGTTGGCTGCTCATAAGAACATCAGGGGCACTGGCTCTCTCCCCAGCAACTCCTCGTGTAATATCTCTGGTCGCAACTATCCCTCTTTGTAACGTCTCTGGGAGCACTGAGCGGAGCGTTGCATTTTTTCAGTGTTTTTCCCCCATTAGCCTGTTAGCTCCAGTTAACGGAGCGATCGCTAATTCAAGACTACTTCTCATTGGCAAGTGGTCGTGGGTTATCCTATTGTGAGGACATTTGTGTGCATCATTTTCGGAATATTTTGAAGGAAATACAACAGCAAACAGCCCATCGATAGCGAACATGAGGGTGGAGGCGTGGCAAACAGCTAACCCGGAGAACGAAGGTAAAAAAAAAAATTAAAAAATAGATTTCAGTTTTGTGTAGTTACATTAAACGTCTGTTTGAGTGTGTCTGTATATATTAATCCAAGTTAATTTAAATTTGTTTGTTCGGTTACGAGTGCGTTGCCGTGGAAAGTCCCTCCCCTATGTCCCTCTCTGTACCCTCCGCGAAATCTGTCTAATTTTAGTTTTATTAAACACATTTTATTACTATTAAAGCGCATTGCCATGCAAAAAGTATGTCTAATTTTACTACTATTAAACACATTTTAGTCCTATTAAACCACTAGTTATTTGTTACTTTGTTAATAGATGGCGAATTAGAACAAATAAAAATGTTTTTCCATCCAATATCCTGTTTTTGGTGTTTCTTTAGAGCAGGGGTCGGGAACCTTTTTGAAAGAGAGAGCCATAAACAATTCCCATTTTCAAATGTTATTCCTTCAGAGCCATACTCACAATTTAAAAGTCAAAATACATGAAAATGTGCGATTTTTTTTTTTGTCATTTTGCCACTTTTAAAGTACAAAAAGTCTCTGAATTATTTTGGCAACATTATTACGCTGTTGCCAATCAATGAATATCAATGAGTTCAATGAGTATCAGAGAATGAATGCAGAAGACTCAAATCAATGCCACAGTTCCGACGTAACATTCCTATTGTTGTAGGCTCCAGCACCCCCTATATGAGATTTACCATTTCAGAAAATGAATGAATGTTGGGATTAAAAACAGTGGGAGAAGCCCAACGTTGCCTCGGCAGCAAACCCCGACTGGGTGGATGGTGCATTTCCAGACGATTTTCTGGCACTCGGCTATCAGATTCAAGTATTCGGCCTTTCTAAGGTGGTCTCGATCCCCTCCTCTGATGGTACTGCTAGTTCTATGAGGTGAAGTGCTCTTGCCTTGGAGGACCATACCTCAATGTCTGTGCGGAGTGATGTAGTGATGATCTCTGATGATAGTTAATATTCTAATTATTTATAAGCTACATTTGAATTTTAGCATTAAATATGAAGTACTTTCACAGCTCTATTTTTTGAATTTTCAATTTAGAGCATGCAAATAATCTTTAAGGAAACGCATTGAATTTGGGTTAGCAGAAGGAGACTGCTTCTCAACAGGAAACAGACCAACGGTAGTGCTAGGAGCCCGGGTGCTCAACCTACAGTATAAAGAAGAAGCACTAGCACAACCCAAAGTGGGAACGTCCATAGCAAGTGTTGCTGACCTAACCATACCCGCCCAACGTTTTATTTGCATAAACTCTGTCCTACATCGCTGTCGTGTCACTGTTCAATGGATAGAGAGTTGCAAAGGACACCAGGCTGAGCGGTTCTCCACTGTTAGAGCTCCCTCTCCATCCTGCAGTCTGGTAATAAACCTATTTCCTTTAAATTGATCCCGCTCTTTTTGTGCCTGTTCCTAAAGTTGTATTACAGACCTAACAATAGCGATTCAAATGATTCAAATACAGTAATACCTTAAGATACGAGCTTACTGCGGGATCGAGCTATGTCAATTTACTCGTATCTCAAGTCAATCTTCCCATAGAAATGAACACAATACAAATGAATCAATTTCCATCCTATAAAAACCCACCAAAATTTGTTCTAATTTACTACCGACTCACAATTGGGAACCATCTGGAATGCTCATATCTCAAATTTGTCTTGTATCTCTAGGCAAAAAAATTGCTCAGAATTTTCCTCGTATCTCAAATTTCTCGTATGTTGGAACACTTATATGTCAAGGTATTGCTGTATAAGAAAATTGAGTGTCGTTGAAGATTTTACTTCACAATTCTATCCGAAATAGTAGAGCCTAAATTAGGAAATTACAAAGTAAATAATCAATAGTGTGATCTAAATAATATGGAAAATGTTTTCACAGTAAAGACATGCCTAAGAAATTTGAAAAAAATGCAGTTTTTGTCTATTGATTTGCTAGCAAATCCAATAAGAATAGTGTTATTCAAACAAGATACATTTTAATGAAAATAATTGATATATTGAATATAGGATCAAAGAAACATTAGTAGAAATATGGTGTGAAAGACAATGAATTTGCTCAAAATAAATAAGTAGTACAATGTCCTTATACTTTTGTCATATTATAAGATGAATCACTTTTTAAACCGATTTAACGGGTCATCTTTTTGGTAGTTCCAATAAAGCTCTCTTTTTGGTGAAAAATACTTTTTGGGTCTTTTTGTTGACAAAATTAGCCTTCCAAATTCAAAGGTGACACAAAAGAGAAGCGTTATTTGCTAAGATTTAAAACTAAGAGGAAAATGAATACATTAATTTGAACAGTTGGACAAATTAATTTATAAAAGATTGTTTTCTTTCTACAGGTGTGAAAATACGGTAACTTCATGTCTGAAATTAATGGTAAATTGTTTTTATCTTTTTGATGTTGAAGGGGATTATTGGTAGATTTTTATTTTATGTGTAACTATTGGAAAAACATTGAGTAAGAAAGTTTTATAGGAGATGATAGACAAACTACAAAGGGAATGTAATGTTAAATGTTTGCAAAAAAATACTAGATTGGGGTATTATTCATTTCAAACTACTACACAATACAAATTATTGACTGAATTTGGAGTTCTTGATTAGCATGCATTTTATGTGGCTTAATTGCTGTAGAGGGTACAGGCTTAATATATTAATGTCAGGTCCGCGCTTGACATTCAATAAAGTCGAACACAAGTAAGCACACTAAGGCAGTTGTAATGAGATTTTTAACCGCTTCTGCGGAAGGGGGGGGCACGAAGCAAAAGTAGAACGATCGGTCAATCTTCCTGCCCTCCCAAAGTGGTCTCCACCCTACCCCCTCTGCTCCGCGGGCTTTATTGAAACAAGATCACATGACATAGAAATAGGCGGTAACACAAAAGTAGATGACGCGCGCCTTAACCCATAGTTGTTACTGTAAAATCCTGTAGGCGGAGTTTCTGTAAAATTCTATTCTAGTGACTAAAATCTAAAAGAATACATTTCATATTTCACAATTAATCCTTGCAAACAGGGGGTAGATGGTCTCTGTCTGTTCAGACATAGGCTTTATCATCATCATCATCATCGAATCATCAAAAGCCTATTGTCATCATACCTAGCTGCGTATGACGAAATTGGTGGTGCTAATCCACAAAGTGTGCTTTCCCGGTAAAATACCAAAAATAAGTAATATAAAAATATAAGAGTCACATCCTGTTAAGGTAAATACAAAAAAAAAAGCCTAATCTAAGATAATATTACTACCCACAGAGATCCCGGTGGTTCATTGCAGGTTCGTTGGCAATCTGCCGTGATGGTTATATCGCATCTCCCTCCAAGAGCAACCAAATCCTGGCGACTGTAGAAAAAAGTTTGTCTCGCGGATGTTAGCAAACAACAAGACTGAGGAAACAAAACACCAAACTGGAGAGCAAGAGCCAGCTGCACCCATGCGCGCTGCCATCTTGGGTCATTTACCTCCTCACTTACCTTCAATCAGCCAGCAGGAGGCAGATCACCACCCAACGTCTTTCAGTTACCTGACCCCGAAGTTATTGCACAGAAGGGATTGTGTGTCGTGCTACTGCAAGTTCAGAGTCCTGATGGCTGTGGGAAAAAAACTGTCCTTAAGCCTATTTGTCCACACATTGTGAGACCTGTTGCGTCTGCCAGAGGGCAGCAGCTGGAACAGGTTGTGACCAGGGTGGTATGGGTCCCCCGACAATGTTCTCTGCTGAGGTAGTGCGGGCTGGCAATGTCTTCTAGTGTGGGCAGAGAGCAGCCGACAATCTTCTGGGCAGTGTTAATCACTCTCTACATGGCCTTTTTGTCTGCTGCCATGCTTCCAACAGACCACACTGCAATGCAGTATGCCAGGATGCTCTCCACAGTGGCTCTATAGAAGGTTACCAGAAGCTTAGTGTCCAAGTTGTTCCTCCTGAGTACCCTGAGGAAATTGAGTCGTTTCTGGGCCTTCTTCACTACTGCCATGGTATAAGTAGACCAGGAGAGCTTATCCGTGACGTGGACCCCCATGAATTTAAAGGACTGGACCCTGTCTAAACATACTCCATTCATGAGTCGGGCCAGATCTGTGTTGCATTTGCGAAAGTCCAGGATTTTCCAACTAGAAGTCATTTAAGCTAGAAAGGGAATTTAAAATCTTATACTTATATCGCAGTGGTTAGGCTGGAAAGAAAGGACTAATATGCTGGGCGCTACAGCAACAAAACTAAACAGGAGAGGATGCCATAAATTCATGACGTTGCCAACATAGCACTGCTGTAGTATTCTCATCAACTATAAAATGGGTTTAAAACTGTTTTTTTAAAGTGTATTTTAATAAGAAAATGATTTTTGGTCAGTGAAGTATCCCCACAGGCTCTTAAATTTTCCCCCAATCTTTGTTGAGCCTCCTCTTTGCAAATGGTCTCCTCCATTTGAGATTTTAATTTATTTAGAATCCTTTTATAAAAGGGTGATGAATCAAATATTAATGTTAATCCTTTTCAATTAAAATGGAAAAATGACAGGTATTCATTTTTGACGTTGAAAAAAAAAAAAAGTCAATATTCAATTTCATTAATTTATTTTTCAAAATTAATCATTTTGAAATAGTTTTGGATTGAAATAAGTGGGGGGAAAGCTGTTTTAGAGTTCTAAAACAAAATAAACATTAAATATTACCTTTTTATGATTTAATCGTTTGTTTGCATTGTTTTATTGTCTTGAAATCAAGCTTGTACCTTCTGTCGAATTGAGAAGTAAAATACTTGCAATTGCAGCGTACAAAAATAGCACTTCTACATACCTGTCAACTTGTACGTTTTATACGTATTTTATACGTTTTTTTACCATTTCAAATCATGTACGCCGTACACCGACTTTTGTACGGGGATTTTTTTTTTTTTTTTTTTAAATCGCCAATATTTATGAAAACCGATCTCAACAAGACCGTTTTGGCTAAAATCCAGATAGTCTCGTAGGCTGGTAGCCAACGACGCCACTGTCATCGATCGTTACTATTGTCACGGTATACCAGCAAAAATTATCCTCAATCGTATGTATTTTTTTAGCGGTGCGTACGGCAATATCGATAAAGGATGACATGCGTAGATATACATAGAGTAAATATCGTGGAAGCAAGCATGGAGGAGCCACCTAGTAAGAAACGAAGAACTCAAGGATCGGGTCGACACCAGAAAGAATGGGAGTTACTTCAAGGTGAATATGCTGGCTGGATTAAAGCATCGTTAAGAGGCACTCAATTCTCATTCTGTGTCCCTTGCAATAAAGACGTGAAAGTTGCTGCGAGTGGATTTTACGATCTGAAGAGCCACTTTAAAACTGCCGCACACGTGGAGAATGTGAAAAAACCCAATTCACATGTCCCATTAACCAAGCACTTCGTCTCTACCGCAAATCCTGCAGCATCCCACAAGACGACAAATGCGGAAATTCTCTTCTGCCATTTTCTTGCTGAGCACAACATTGCTTTCACAGCTGCGGACCACTTCTCGGATTTGGTGAAAGTTATGTTTCCGGATTCACAGACAGCTAAGGTAATTTATTATTATTATTATCATTCATATCTGTTTGTGCAAATGGAACATGTCAAATCTGCTGATAGCCTGCTGGCAGTTGATTATACAAACAGATGCCTGCAGCATGAAGATAGCAGGCTTGCTGTTGGCTTGGGCACCAGGGCCCTCTTCCAAGACACCAATGAGGAGGATGAAATCAGGCAAAGCATCACACCAGCCATGCAAGCAACTTTTTTTTCCCCTGTTCGCTCCTTCTACGAGGCTGTTGTAACTAAAATGATACAAACATTTTCATTTGAGAATACAACACTGAGTGACTTGGTGGTGTTGGACCCAAGAAAGAGAGAGATGTTGGATTACACAAGTATTGTTAAGCTTGCAAATAGGTTTACACCAGACTTTGATCAGGAACAATTAAAAGATGAATGGGAAGACTATCAACTAATACCTGATGATCTTCTCCCTCAGAAAAGTCAGGATGGACAACCAATTCGTCCAGAGACATTTTGGCCTCATGTGTTCAAAATGAAAAGTGGTTTGGGGCTGGATCGCTTTCCACTGATGAGAAAGATGTATCTAATTTTACTCAGCCTTCCTCACAGTAATGCTGATAGCGAGCGGGTTTTCAGCCATGTGAGGAAAATTCATACAGAGTACAGAAAGACAATGGGAACAGACACTCTTACTTCTTTATTACAGATGAAATTGAACTGTGACAACTGTTGTTCACAAGTGAGACCCTCATTAGAGCAGATAAAGTCTGCTAAATCATGCACATTGGCTTACAATAGGAAGCACTGAAGGCACAGTTTGTTGCATTGTAAACTTTTTAAATTGAATAAAAGACTGTATGCAAATTAGCTTTGTTATTTCTATTACACTGTCTGGTTACCGCGAGTAAACATGCGTCGTACGGTGTTTGTAAGGTTTTTTGGGGTTTGTAAGGGGAATCATAATCATTTATAAGGGCAGTTATCGGCAGAGGTTGACAGGTATGCGAATGACATTTATAAATTAAATGATTTCGTTATTATCTTGGTTGTATTGATTGTATGAGTTTTTAAAACGAAATGACTAAAAAAGATCAGTTGTTCTCGTTCGCATTTGAGTCTGACTACTGGAACGTACCACCAGCATAACATAACAGGAGAGGTGGGGGTCTTGAAACCCGAAACACGCTTTTCTTATTCAACTCCTGAATTCATTTTTAATCATTGTACATGTTCAAAAAATAATTGCAGACGCAAAATACTAAACCAAAAAAAAAAATAACGCACGATAAATAGCCCCTCTCCATTGAGCAATTTACCCGTACACGATGATGAATTTAATATTGAGGTGGATGCGTTCACTGTTTAAGTTCAAAAATGTGAATTTGTGCAGTTAACGGCTGTGCGTATAGCACAACGTGATATGCCAAATGTTGTTTTCGACTTGACGAAAGGAAATGATGAATATCAGTCGATTAAATGCGAAGCTGAAATGGCAGTTTTTAAAAAAGGTGAGCTGGAGATGGTGCTGTGCAATTCACATGGGAAAGACATTGACAGCTTGACCCACTGCATCACAGATTATATTACCTTCTGTGTTGAGAACATTGTACACCCCAAGAAGGTCCGTTGTTTCTCCAACAATAAGCCATGGGTCACCAGGGATCTAAGGGCCCTCCTGAACAACAAGAAGAGGACTTTTAGGTCTGGGGAGAAAGAGAGTCTGAAAATGGTCCAGAAGGAGCTGAAGAGAGAGATAAGGAAGGGAAAGACCATCTACAGGAGGAAGCTGGAGAACCAACTCCAGAGAGGCAACACCAAAGAGGTCTGGAGGAGCTTGAGGACCAACATCGGGCCATGGAGGCAACAGTGAGAGAGACCCGGAGTCCCGAGACAGGGAGTGGGCCAATGAACTGAATCAGTTCTTTAACAGATTCAGTCCTGCCCCCACTCCCCTGACCCCTCAGACCAGAAGCAACTCTCCCCCTCGTTCTCCTCCTCCTCTTCCTCCCCCTCTTCCACCGGTCTCTGCATTACTGTCGATCAGGTGATAAAACAGCTAAAGAAGATCGAGGCAAGGAAGGTGTCCAGACGGCCTCAGCTCCAGACTACTGAGAGAGTGTGCGGATCAGCTTGGCAAAGTGATTCTGCATATTTTCAACCTCAGCCTCGGTCTGCAGAAGGTCCCCACCTTGTGGAAAACTTCCTGCGTGGTCCCAGTTTCTAAGACTGCGTACCCCAGGGAGCCAAACCACATCAGGCCGGTAGCATTAACCTCTCACCTGATCAAGACATTGGAGAGGATCATCCTCTGATGAATGCAGAGCTGGACCCTCTGCAGTTCGCCTATCGTCCAGGCATTGGTGTGGAAGATGCTACCACCTACCTCATGCACAGGTCTCTTTCACACCTGGAGAACACGGGGAGCACGGTGGGAATGATGTTTTTTGACCTCTTCGGTGCGTTCAACACCATTCAGCCAGTCCTACTGAGAGGGAAACTGGAAGAGGCAGGAGTAAGGAACCACCTATCCGCATGGATCATCGACTTCCTCACTGACAGACCACAATATGTGAGACTCCGGGACTACGTCTGATGTGGTAGCTTGCAGCACGGGGGCCCCACAAGGCACAGTGCTCTCCCCACTCCTCTTCTCCCTCTACACATCAGAATTTCAAACATAATACAGACACCTGCCACCTCCAGAAGTTCTCTGACGACACCGCTATTGTTGGACGAGTGACGGACGGGAACGACTTGGAGTACAGGGGAGTCATCACAGCCTTTGTTGACTGGTGTAGGCAAAACCATCTCTACATCAACACCAGTAAGACAAAGGAAATGGTCATCGACTTTCGGAGGAATCCTCAACAGACCACTCAGGTGAACATCCAGGGTACAGACATTGAAATTGTGGAGAATTTGAAGTACCTGGGTGTTCACCTCAACAACAAACTAGACTGGTCCACAAACATACAAAAGGGGCCAGAGCCGCCTCTACCTACTGAGGATTCTACAGTCCTTTGGAGTGTGCAGGACACTGCTGAAGACTTTCTACGACACTGTGGTGGCATCTACATTGTTTTATGCAGTGCTTTGTTGGGGTCGCGGGAGCACGGAGAGGGACAGGAACAGGCTGAATAAGCTGATCAGGAGGGCCAGCTCTGTTTTGGGCTGTCCTTTGGACTCTGTGGAGGAAGTGGGAAAGCGGAAGATGCTGACCAGGATGATGTCCATCATGGACAGCGCCTCCCACCCCCTGCATGAGTCTGTGGAGTCTCTCCAAAGCCCTTTCAGCAATAGACTGCTGCACCCTCATTGCAGGAAGGAGCGCTTCCGCACATCCTTCATCCCATCAGCTGTCAGGCTCTTTAAGAAAAAAATTGCTGTGTGTTAAGACCTACCGTATGCATGCATGCACATCTATATGTATGTATATACGTGCTTATATATGTATATGTATATATATGTGTGTGTATATATATATATATACATATCTATCTATATATATATATATATACCTATTTTAATATAAGTAAGGGAAGATGTCTTTTAATCATATAATTTCAAAAGGAAACGAAATATGTTTTTATGTTCAAAATTAAAGTGGAAAACAGAAAATATTTTTATATAGTTATTTTTACATTTTACAAAATATTCATTGAACTAAAACACAAAAAGAAAAGAAAATGGATGGAAAAATTGCAAATATTCGTTAAAAATGGGAAAATCAAGAAATATAATTTACATCTAGTGGTTGGTGCGGATTAAGGGAATAATGTAAATAAAAGAAAAAACAAACTTTTCCTTTTGGGTTTAAGAGACCTTTGAGAAATTGCAAATTTTTTGATATATTTTCTTAAAATGCACTTCTTCAATAACTTGTGATTGACAGTGTCTTAATTATTGTGTACAATGTCCACGAATACTGAAATTAAAATTAAACAAATTTTCTCCTGACCTCGAGAGAGCGGCACCTAAATAAGAGACTGATTCCCGCGAGTTCAAACCGTTTCATTGAAGAACTACTTCTCCCGTGATGCCAATCGTCAAAACAGAACAGCTCCATTATCAAGGACGATTTTTTTCTGCGCATGCGCGTTTTGCGACGCCTCCTTTTGAGACGCGATCTTCAAGTGATTTATGTTTAATTTAATTTTCAGTTTAATTCAAACCTGAGCAAATATTTTTGCTCAAACCACATGTCAGACCATTTGAAGATTATTTATTTCCTATGTCCGACTCTTACATTTATAAACTTAATGCAACGAAGGAAGTGACGCTGCCACCGCGCATGCGCAGTTTTCGTCACCAAACTTAACCAATGGGTCCCCGTCGTGTCTAGCATAACCTATTTTATGACCTTAAATATCAGCCAAAATCATTTTCAAGACCTCGTTGAAGCTTTGCGGGCTACTTTAGCTCAGCCTGTTAGCATATATCAAAGGAACAAGTCTCTCACGTCGTCGAAGAGCTTTGAAGCTTTGCGGCCTACCTTAGCTTAGCCTAGCTAGCAGCTATCAATGGCGTCTCCATCAGAATTTACGTGTGGGAAAAGAGCAGCAACGTTCCACGAGGGAAACTCGATATTTTGCAAAATAATGCATGCAAAAGTTGTCCTTCACAGACTAGAAGGTGGGTCCATTTTTATATCTATATATTTCCTAAACCATTAAGGCTTAATGCTAATTGTAGAAGTGCTATATCTGTGCAATGCAATTGCAAATTCAAGTACAGTAATCCCTCAGCATTTCACTACATCGCGGATTTTTTCTGGGGAAAATGTTTTTTAAAAATGTGAAAAGTGGCCCAGAATTTACTTTTTTATTTTGACGTGTGTGGGTTTTCTCCGGGTACTCCGGCTTCCTCCCACATTCTAAAGACATGGTAGGCTGATTGGACACTCTAAATTGCTCCTAGGTATGAGTGTGAGTGTGAATGGTTGTGTGTCTTGTTGTGCCCTGCGAATGAATAAGGGTGCCCCGCCTCTGGCCTAAAGTCAGCTGGGAATGGCTACAGCACCCCACCCCCCACCCACAACCACTCTGATGAGGATAAAGCGGTTCAGAAAATGAGATGAGATTAAAGAATCCTTTGGGTTTAATAAAATAACACATTTTTATACATTGAAATGTGTTGGTGTGCTCTTAATTGTACTTTAATTTTGAAGGTGAACTCTTTTTTTCCTCAAACTGTTGATTACAATGCGGGTCACCCGCGAGTGCTATACTTATTCCTTGTTAATTAAACATTTGCTGTGGCAGCCAGCATATTTCAGGAATACCTTGACATACGAGTGTCCCAATTTACGGAAAATTTAAGAAACGAGCGAAATTCCGAGCATTTTTTTTCCTTGAGATATGAGACAAATTGGAGATACGAGCTTATTGAGATGGTTCCGGGTGGTCAAATATGTGTGGGTGTGTATAGTCATTTGAGTTGATTTCAGTTAAATTTCAAGTTAATGTCATGTTACAAGCCTAACCACCGCCAATATAAGTATAAGACTTTACATTCCCAGTCTAACCTAAATGACTTCTCGTTAGATAGACAGATTATGAAACATATCATTTATTTTCGTGTCTTTGCAGGTTTCAGAGAATATCTTGGTCCTGATGGGAAAGAGTCTGTTGGCCTTAAAAAGGAACTTGAGCTCCCACAAATTAAAGAGGAGGAGCCAGAGTTCCCTCAACAACAAATGAGAGACGAGCGACTTCCAATCAAGAAGGAAGATGATGTCACCTGGTCATTTGGTGAATTCCTGAAGAGGGAAGAGGATCTGGGCGTGACCAGCAGAGGGGCGGAGCCTGGACACACCTTAACGTTACCCCAAATTAAAGAGGAGGAGCCAGAGTTCCCTCAACAGCAAATCAAAAAGGAGGAAGAAGATGTCACTGTGTCAACTGGTGAGCCTTTCAAGAGTGAAGATGATCTGGGCGTGGCCGGCAGAGGGGCGGAGACTCCGAACGGCAGCTCAGCAGAAGGGCAAGCAGACAATTTAATTGCTCCGTTATCAGAAAGCGAAGACTTGCTTTATGAAAATGAAGGTCTTAAGGACGGCAAACTCTGGAAATGCTCTCAGTGTGGAAAAACCTTTGGGAAAAAGTCTACTTTGAAAACACATATGAGGAGCCACACTGGTGAAAAACCATTTTCGTGTTCTGTTTGTGGTCAAACATTCACACGGAAGGATCTATTAATTAGTCATGCAAGAACACACACAGGTGAAAAACCATTTTCGTGTTCAGTTTGCGGTAAAGCCTTTTCTCAACAGCATCACTTAAAAAGGCACACGAGAACACACTCGGGTGAAAAAACATTTTCGTGTTCAGTTTGTGGTCAAAGATTCACACAGACGGGACACTTAAATAGTCATACAAGAACACACACTGGTGAAAAACAATTTTCGTGTTCAGTTTGCGGTGAAGCCTTTTCTCATAAGCAAGTTTTACGAATACACACAAGAACCCACACTGGTGAAAAACCATTTTCGTGTTCAGTTTGCGGTGAAGCCTTTTCTCAACAGCATCACTTAAAAATGCACACGAGAACACACTCGAGTGAAAAACCATTTTCGTGTTCAGTTTCTGGTAAAAGCTTTACAGAGAAGGGACCCTTAAAAACGCACACAAGAACCCACACTGGTGAAAAACCATTTTCGTGTTCAGTTTGTGGTAAAAGATTTAAAGAGAAAGGAAGCTTAAAAATACACACAAGAACCCACACTGGTGAAAAACCATTTTCGTGTTCAGTTTGTGGTAAAAGATTTACAGCGAAGGGAACCTTAAAAACGCACACAAGAACCCACACTGGTGAAAAACCATTTTCGTGTTCAGTTTGTGGTAAAAGATTTAAAGAGAAAGGAACCTTAAAAACGCACACAAGAACCCACACTGGTGAAAAACCATTTTCGTGTTCAGTTTGTGGTAAAAGATTTAAAGAGAAAGGAACCTTAAAAATGCACACAAGAACCCACACAGGTGAAAAACCATTTTCGTGTTCAGTTTGTGGTCAAACATTCACACAGAAGGGAAACTTAACAATTCATGCAAGAACACACAGGTGAAAATACATTTTCGTGTTCACTTTGTGGTCAAACATTCACACGGAAGGATCACTTAATTAGTCATGCAAGAACACACACAGGTGACAAACCATTTTCATGCTCAGTTTGTGGTAAAAGATTTAAAGAGAAAGGAAGCTTAAAAATACACATAAGAACCCACACCGTTGTAAAACCATTTTCGTGTTCAGTTTGTGGAGAACAATGTTTTCCTGCTCAGTCTCTGGCCACAGATTCGCTACAACAGTCCAATTAAAAAGCTACACCATTCAAAAACCTTTTCCAGGTGCAGTTAATGTTCCAACATTTTCACAAAGGGAACCTGAAAAGAAGACTTAACAACCCGCAGTGGCGAAAAGCCCTTTCTTTGCTCAATTTGTGGTTCAACACATTGGTTAAAAATACTTAATAAAACATAATACTAAGTTTGTTGCCAAGGATTTATTTCAGTTAATCTTCAGAATTTTCTATTAGCTTTGTAAACTACATTCTTTTTCTTTTTAACTATAAGAACCGACTTTGGGTTTATTTTTGAGTAGTTCTTTTCGCTTTTCATATTTATCCAAACTGATTTGATTTGTATGTAAATAGACCTGGCAGTCGGTATATGAAGTCAAATGTGAATTGTTTTTTTAATTTTATTTTAATGTTGAACAAACAGATAATACTCAATATTCTTATGTATAATCATTAGTATGAATAAAAATATTGATGGCTTGAAACTTATCGTTGTGATTGTATATTGCTTTCGCCTGTGGTCGCCTCCCCTGTGTCACCCACCTGTTTTCCATGTCTCGTTAACCCATGCCTTACTGCGTCCTGCGGCTTTTGTTCATTTTAATTTTTTGGGGTGTAATTTTTTATTTTGGGCTCAGGTTTTCAGTTTGCTTTTTGTGTTTTTAATTAAAACTCTTTATGTATAACGTAATAATTGTATTGACACACTACTAGTGATGGGTTTGTGAGCATCACTTGTCGTTTCCATACAGTGACCTACTGCTTCGCAGAATACTTACACCTAGTGGACGTTAGAAATCACTGCAGGAAACGTTATACAAAAAGCCCAAGGGTGCATTAACGTCAACTCGAGTTCATGTGGGCCGGACTATTTTAGATATAATATTTATATTTATATATATATATATATATATATATATATATATATATATATATATATATATATATATATTATCAGTGGTGGGCCGGCAGGGCCTTCAAGGCCTTCTCTGCTGGCCTAAGAAATATCTGAATCATATATTATATTTTGTCCATCAATACTTATTATTCCAAATGGTCTGTTAGCTTCCTTACATTGCTTTTCCTCCTGGTTGCACTGCTTCCAGATGTGTGTTTACATATTGAAGCATTTAACCAATCACATTTCAGCCATTATTTGTTGCCAGATCAGATCTGCCTCAAAGCCTTCACAATCAATTCTGCGGGCTCTGCTGCATTAAACTAGACCAGGGGTAGGGAACCTATGGCTCGGGAGCCATATGTGGCTCTATTGATGGGTGTATATGGCTCTCCGCTAACCTATGGTAAAATATGGGAACCGCTGGTGAGAGAGCTAAGTCCCGAACACACCAATGGGAGCGTCACGCCGGCAATGTGGCGCCGACACCGATCTCTAGCACCTTTTTAATCATAATTTTCTTCATTAGACTCTTCAGCATGCATACTCTGATTGATACTCATTGATTAGCAACAGTTGAAAAAATGTACTCAAAAGAATTCAGAGATTTTTTTTTAACTTCCAAAGTGGTGAAATGATTAATAAATTGCACACATTTCATGTATTTTTACTTTTAAATTCTTAGTATGGCTCTCAAGGAATAATGTTTGAAAATATGAATTGTTTATGGCTCTCTTCGTCAAAAAGGTTCCCGACCCCTGAACTAGACTGTTGCTTTTAACCAATCAGATTTCGAGTTGGCAACCCCACAATGATTTTTCATAGGCGCTAGCATTTTGCTGGCTGGGACATGTCATTGCTTTCACAAACTATGATTGGCTAGTAGGCGGGCCAAAGCAGCCAGAGATCGCAAACTCCACCCACATGGCCGACTGGCAAAAACAAATGAATTCTGTAGCAGATTTCTCTCACAAAGCTATTTTCTAGACGGACTTTTCCAGAAAAAAATGGACATCATTAAGAAAGGGCGGTCAACTCCGAAGCTAGCAAGCCTGTTACAGCCGGGAAAATGGTGTGTGGGGCACTTTCAGTGTGCTAACTTAGCTCCACAAGCAAATAGTAAATTGTTGTTTTGATTTAAAGCCATTTTTAAAACGGACTATGCCAGAAATATGACAGGACAGGCTCGACTTTCATCATTAGCTTCGATGGCGATATGAAAGAAGGAAGAAAGAAAGGAGCATGGATATTGTGTACAGTTAAAAAGAATTTTTGGTGGGTATAATTACAAATATGGCTATATTCCTAAATAATATTTCAATTTTGGGCCAAGTTCTGATATCTGAAAAGCTCCAGTGTTTGTATTTAAGCTCCAATGTTTGTATTTAATCACAAAATGCTGCTAGGAAGTGGATTTTACCCCAGTTTAATTTTTGGCGTTTCACCATTGCATACCTGTCAACCTCTGCCGATAACTGCCCTTATAAATGATTATGATTCCCCTTACAAACACCGTACGACTCGTACGGTGTTTGTAAGGTTTTTTGGGGGATTGTAAGGGGAATCATAATCATTCATAAGGGCAGTTATCGGCAGAGGTTGACAGGTATGCCATTGACGTCCATCGCTGTCTTTTCCCGGGAAAAATCACCCCCCTGGCCTGATTGTAATGTCTCAAAAGCTCCAGTATTTGTATTCAATCAATAAATGATGCTAGGAAGTGGATTTTACCTAATTTTAGTATTTTAGTGCATTTTTTGTCATTTCACGTATGGACGTATCGACGTTCATCGCTGTCTTTTTACCGGGGAAATGATACTCCGGGCCCGGTTCTGATGTCTAAAAAGCTCCAGTATTTGTATTTAATCAATAAATGCTGTTTTCGGCTGGATTTTACCCCATTTTCGGGCAATGTTTTGACCGTAGGCCATTGACGTTCATCGCTGTCTTTTCCCGGGAAAAATCACCCCCTGGCCTGGTTTTAATGTCTGAAAAGCTCCAGTATTTGTATTTAATCATGAAATCCTGCTAGGAAGTGGATTTTACCCCATTTTTGTGCATTAATTTATTGATTATTTTTGTGTTGCAGCTGTAGCTGCAGTAGAGGTTTTATAGCCATAAAATAGTTTTGAGGGTTGGATTGATACGTTGAAGGCGCTACCAGAAAATGCACCGCCCGCCACTGGAAATAAATAATACCCCAATCTAGTAGTTTTTTGCAAACATTTAACATTACATTCGCATTCTAGTTTGTCTATCATCTCCTATAAAACTTTCTTACTCAGTTTTTCCAATAGTTACACATATAAATAAAAATCTAGTAACATTTCTACCAATTATCCTCTTCAACATCAAAAAGATAAAAACAATTTACCGTTAATTTCAGACATGAAGTTACCACACCTGTAGAAAGAAAACAATCTTTTATATATTAATTTGTCAAATTGTTCAAATTAATGTGTTCATTTTCCTCTTAGTTTTAAATCTTAGCAAATAATGCTTCTCTTTTTTGTCACCTTTGAATTTGGAAGGCTGATTTTGCCAACAAAAAGACCCCAAAAGTATTTTTCACCAAAAAGAGAGCTTTATTGGAACTACCAAAAAGATGACAAGTTAAATCGGTTTAAAAACGTGTATCATCTTATAATATGACAAAAGTATAAGGACATTGTACTACTTATTTATTTTGAGCAAATTCATTGTCTTTCACACCATATTTCTACTAATGATTCTTAGATCCTAGATTCAATATATCAATCATTTTCATTAAAATGTATCATGTTTGAATAACACTCAATATTCTTATTGGATTTGCTAGCAAATCAATAGACAAAAACTGCATTTTTTCAAATTTCTTAGGCATGTTTTTAACTGTGAAGACATATTTTCCATATTATTTACATCACATTATTGATTAATTACTTTGTAATTTCCTCATTTACGCTCTATTCTTTCGGATAGAATTGTGAAGTAAATAAAATCTTCAACGACACTCAATTTTCTTATACAGTTATACCTTGACATACAAGTATTCCAACATAGGAGAAATTTGAGATACGAGGAAAATGCTGAGCAATTTTTTTTCCTTGAGATCCGAGACAAATTTGAGATATGAGCACACCAGATGGTTTCCGATTGTGAGTCAGTGGAAAATTAGAACAATAAAGATGTTTTTTTCCGTTGTAACATCCTGTTTTTTTTTTTTTAGGATGGAAACGGATTAATTTGTATTTTGTTCATTTCTATGGGAAGAATTGACTTGAGATACGAGTAAATTGACAAACTAGCTCGATCATGCAGTAAGCTCGTATCTTAAGCTATTACTGTATTTGAATCGTGTGGATCGATATTACACATTAAAAAGTGTAAACAAGATTTTCAGAATGCAAAATACAATTATACTTTGATTACAATGATCTTTCATATGGAAATTGATAAAGCAAGCCAAGCCGTGATTGGCCACTGCTTATCAGACCACATTTGCATCTTTTAAGTCTGTCATTACGACTAAATCTCTGGCAAGAAGCTAAGCAGGAAAAGGGTCTGTGACCGATGTTGGTAATTGTGTTTTTAAGATATTCCTGCCACAACTTTTCTCCTGTGCGGGTTGTTAAGTCTTTTCAGGTTCCCTTATTTTAAAATGTTGGAACATTAACTGCGCCTGGAGAAGGTTTTTGAATTGTGTAGCTTTTTAATTGGGCTGTTGTAGCGAATCTGTGGCCACAGACTGAGCAGGAAAACATTGTTCTCCAGAGTGGGTTAATAAGTGTTCTTTTAAGCTTCTCCTTTGGGAAAATGTTTGACCACAACCTGAGCAGGAAAATAGTTTTTGGCCAGTGTGGTTTCTTGTGTGGCCTTCTAAGTGGTGCTTTTGAGAAAAGGCTTTACCGCAAACCGAACACGAAAATGGTTTTTCAACAGTGTGGGTTCTTGTGTGGGTTTTTAAGCTTTTCTTGTGTGCAAATGATTGACCACAAACTGAACACGAAAATGGTTTTTCACCAGTGTGGGTTCTTGTGTGTATTTGTAAATCTTGCTTTTGAGAAAAGGCTTTACCGCAAATTGAACACGGAAATGGTTTTTGACCAGTGTGAGTTCTTGTGTCTTTTTAAATTTCCGTTCTCAGTAAATGTTTTACCACAAACTGAGCACGAAAATGGTTTTTCACCTGTGTGTTCTTGTGTGCCTTTTTAAGGGTTGCTGTTGAGAAAAGGCATGACCACAAATTGAGCAGGAAAATGGTTTTTCACCAGTGTGTATTCTTGCATGTCTATTTAAGTGTTCCTTCTGTGTGAATGCTTGACCACAAACTGAGCAGGAAAATGGTTTGTCACCAGTGTGGGTTCTTGCGTGGGATTCTAAGCTTTTTTTGTGTGTGAACGCTTGACCCCAAACTGAACAAGAAAATGGTTTTTCACCAGTGTGGGTTCTTATGTGGGTTTTTAAGCTTTCCTTGTGTGTGAATCTTCGACCACAAACTGAACAAGAAAATGGTCTTTCACCAGTGTGGGTTTTTAAGCTTTCCTTGTGTGTGAATCTTTGACCACAAACTGAACAAGAAAATGGTTTTTCACCAGTGTGGGTTCTTATGTGGGTTTTTAAGCTTTCCTTGTGTGTGAATGTGCGACCACAAACTGAACTTGAACATGTTTGTTCACCAGTGTGAATTCTTGCATGACTCTTTAAGTTTCCCATCTTTGTGAATGCTTGACCACAAACTGAGCAGGAAAATGGTTTTTCAACCGTGTGGGTTTTTGTGTGGGATTTTAAGCTCTTTTTTGTGTGTGAATGCTTGACCGCAAACTGAAAAAGAAAAAGGTTTTTCACCAGTGTGGGTTCTTGTGTGTGCTTGTAAATCTTGCTTTTGAGAAAAGGCTTTACCGCAAATTGAACACGAAAATGGTTTTTCACCAGTGTGGGTTCTTGTGTGTCTTTTTAAATTTCTCTTCTCAGTAAATGTTTTACCACAAACTGAGCATGAAAATGGTTTTTCATCAGTGTGTGTCTTATGTGGGTTTTTAAGCTTCTTTTGTATGTGAATCTTCGACTACAAACTGCACAAGAAAATGGTTTTTCACCAGTGTGTGTTATTGTGTGCATTTTAAAATGTCCCTTGTGTGTAAATGTTTTACCACAAACTGTACAAGATAAGGATTTCTCCCCAGTGTGGCTCCTCATGTCTGTTCAAATTAGACTTTTTCCCAAAAGTTTTCCCACAGTGAAAGCATTTGCAGAGTTTGTCGCCCCTGGGATTTTCCTTGACATCTCAACATCATCATTGTCAAAAAGCAAGTCGTTGTCATCTGATAAAGGAGCAATGAAATTTTCTGCTCGCCATCCTTCTGTTGAGCTGCCACTCAGAAGCTCCGCCCCTCTGTTGGCCACACCCAGATCATCTTCACTCTTGAAAGGCTCAACAGTTGACCATTTGACACATTCCTCGTTTTTGATTGGAGGTTGCTCTTCTCTTTTGCACTGTTGAGGGAACTCTGGCTCCTCCTCCTCTAAGATTTGGGGCCAAGTTGAGGCGTTTTCAGGCTCCACGCCTACGCTGGCCTCTTCCAGATCATCCCACTTCACGGACACACCAGGTGACCAGGTGACATAATCTTCCTTATTTTTGATTGGAAGTTGCTCATCTATCATTGTTTGTTGAGAGAACTCTGGCTCCTCCTCTTTAATTTTAGGCCATGATGAGGTGTTTGTAGGCTCCGCCCCTCTGCTGGCCTCGCCCAGATCATCTTGCCTTGTCAAGGCCTCACCAGGTGACCAGGTGACATCATCTTCCTCCTTTTGGATTGGAAGTTGCTCTTCTCTCATTTGTTGTTGAGGGAATTCTGGCTCCTCCCCTTTGATTTGGGGGAGCTCTTTAAATCCAAAAAACTCCTGCCCATCAGGAATAAGATTTTCCCTGAAACCTGCAAAGACAAAAAGAAATGTATCACTACATGTACCGTATTTTCACGACTATAAGGCGCACATAAAAGTCTTAAATTTTCTCCAAAATAGACAGGGCGCCTAATAATCCAGTGCGCTTTATATATGGACCAATACTAAAATTGTTATCATGATAAAATAAAATGAATCAGTTGATAGGGGACCCCGACTCTACTATTTTCCCATAGACAAAGTACTGCGCAGTGACTGCTGGGATATGTAGTAGTTCTTTTGTCAATACACCCAATGGATTGTGGCCTGTATACATCAAGATCAATACAGCTTGACAAAGCATGGAAAGCACTGTTGGAAAAGTTACGCTAGCTACTATTTACGAATGGAATGTGGCCTGTATACATCGACATCAATACAGCTTGACAAAGCATGGAAAGCACTGTTGGATAAGTTACGGCAGCTACCAGCTAGCTACTATTTACGAATGGATTGTGGCCTGTATCCATCGACATCAATACAGCTTGACAAAGCATGGAAAGCACCGTTGGAAAAAGTACGCTAGCTACCAGCTAGCTACTATTTACGAATGGATTGTGGCCTGTATACATGGACATCAATACAGCTTGACAAAGCATGGAAAGCACCGTTGGAAAAGTTACGCTAGCTACCAGCTAGCTACTATTTACGAATGGATTGTGGCCTGTATACATCGACATCAATACAGCTTGACAAAGCATGGAAAGCACCAGTGGAAAAGTTACGCTAGCTACCAGCTAGCTACTATTGGCGAATGGATTGTGGCCGCCTGGACAAACGTATAAAACTCAGTGTTTTCGATGACTCGTTTGGACAATTTTTCAATTCATACACAGAAAATGAGGACTTTGATGGATTTGTGTGTGATGATGACGTGAGTAAGTTGTAAAATGGCTAAATAAAGTACAACCGAACTCAGTTTTCCTTCCGTTGCCTTATTAAAAAAAATGTTTTTAGCGTGTAGGTGTAGCGTGCAAGAACTATATATCCCAGCAGTCACTGCGCACCAGAAACCGGAAAAAGAGTCTGGGGCTGCTTCCGGCAGCCAGCGCTATTGCGGTTAGATATTCATATTTAATATATAACATATGCGTCTAAAAAAACGGTGCGTCCTTTGTGTGTTTAAAATAATGAAATAGCACTCGTTACTGACACTGCGGCTAAAAATACGAGGCGCCATATAGTCGTGAAAATACGATAGTCAAAATGGGAAGTATTAATTAGGTGTGATCCAGTCATCCGGTACACAATTTAAAGACAAAATAGTGGTGACATTCAGATCACAAAATGATGCGGCGGGCCAGATTTGGCCCCCGGGCCACCACTTTGACACGTGGTTTAAATAGAAATCATCTGCAACGTTTTAAGGCCACTTTTTTATCATTTCTGGCTGCTACTGACGCCGATATTTGTCCAATCCGCTTGGACTGTGAGGACTCATTCCAGCGGGCTTTTAAAGCTCCTGTTTTGGCACCATTGTTGTCATCGGTAAATCAATTCCAGCATCCACTGCTTTGGGAGCAGATCATTCCACAATCAATCGGACACAATCTGCAGAAGTCTTGGCCGTGACTAATTGACCGTTGGTGCTCATTTTCACACAACACGGCGGAAACACACGCCCAATCATTCCGTCAATGGTGGTGCCACAATCTGAACGCAAAACATTAAATGGAGTCGGACTGAGGCGGCTGCAAATGAAGTGAAATACGGAAAAACTATTCCATATTAGTTAGCATTGGGACTGAGAGAGAATAATCTTTAAAAAAAAATAGTGGCGACACAGTGAAGTCAAAGTTTCCGAGCCATTGGCAGCGATAGAGCGAAAAGGCTAAAAGGATCAAAAGAAGCGGGTGATTTGACAACGAATTCGTCACGAGTAGGCGTCCAATCGGTTTGAAACGGATTGGCCATCAATGGCGGTTGAATCCCTCAATGCCAGCCTTCCCGCTTCAAATGGATATAATGTCTATACTGCAATCCATAAACTAGGCTTGACTTTCAAATATTTTTTTTCTTGTTCTATTTGCATTGAATCTGTGATTTTAAAATGTCTGCAAACAAAAGCAAAAGGTGGATTTAGAGGTGTTTGAAAAAGCAAAATGGCGAAAACACCAAACGCCTGAGCTGCTCTCAAAACCTTTCTTCTTATCAGCCTGTAAAATGGATCACCAAAAGCTGTGCTTTGACACGCACACACAAAAAAAATCTCTATTTAACAAGCGTATCACTCTTTTAAGGGTTTCTCATCCCTTAGCTGGAATGAATTCCAATTCTACAAACACTCTCATTGTTTACGCCAATAATTTATCGGGACGGGCGGTGAGACGAATCACATGATGACTATCAGCAAAAAACAAAACTAAACGATTGACTTCAGAGGGAACAAAAAGCAAAGAGGGCCTACCGTAATTACTCGAATATAACACGCAGATTTTTGCTATATAATTAATTCCAATAGTTGGGGGTGCGTGTTATAATCAATAACTAAAATAAATTACAAATTTTCGATCGAAAAAAGCATTGTCAAACTCACTTTGACGCACGGATTTTACGTCATCTCGTAGAGCCGACGCACGGATTTTACGTCATCTCGTAAAGCCAATCGGATGATGTGTTGTGGGAGGAAGAGGAAGTTGACGCATACCGGCTGTAGCCAATCCATTGATTGCTTTCGTTTCCTGTATTTAAGTAGCGACGCGTCATCACACGTCGCCGGATCGTTCACTATCGTTGACTATCATTGACTGTTGTTAGCGGTTGCTAGCGGTCGCTAGCTGTCGTTATTCTGTTGCCTCTGTCCGTATGCGCGCCGCATGCGGCCACGTTTGTTTCCACGCCTTGGTTGATTCAATAAAGGACTCCGTATCACGCTGAATGCCTCGTCCTCTCCTGCTTCCTGCATTTGGGTCTACCTACATCCACGGTCGCGTCGCACAACGCGGCGCGACCGTAACAGATGCCCCCGATCGCGCTGCGACGACCCAGCGACGCGGCGCGATCATAATAAGAGGACAGACAAAGAGAGAGAGGAACTCTTCATTTGAAGGATTCTAATGAATAAATTTGTTTGAACAAAACAATCGTGAAACGAAGAAAAAAAGGTAAGATTTCTGATTTTCGTCAGCGGGAAATTTTAGGTGCGCACTATATTCGATTACTGCGTTTTTCCAGATATTTTTGGCCCGAAATTACCTGCGTGTTATTTTCGAGTGCGCGTTATATTCGAGTAATTACGGTAATTGCAGTTTACAAGCCACTGGGATGAAGACGAGATATTTAAGTAATAAACACAGGCTAGCTTGGATAATTACTTTTGAAATGGACTCATTTATCTTCATCTGAAAGGAGTGCGGTTAAGACAGCTGTGTAAATCGGCTGCGTCATTCCTCTTAAGTTACAGGTGACATTGAAAGGATGTTTGGGTGTGTTTTAAAAACCTGAAAAGACTCATCCGGGGGGGGGCTTTGGTGGCCGATCCATTTGAAGTCCAATTGCTTCTGGTTGGTCTGGTTGGATGCACGTAGCATGCTAGCAGACTGGCAACATTTGGGGTGTGATGTCATCTTTGGTTTGGAGATTTTTTGTGGGTGGAGCCGAGGGATCTGAGTAAAAAAACATTAGAAATTATTATCATTATTAGCAATGATTAGCATTATTAGAAATGATTAGCATGATTAGAAATTATTAGAATTATTAGAAATGATTAGCATTATTAGAAATGATTAACATTATTAGAAAGCATAGCATTATTAGAAATGATTAGCATTATTAGAAATGATTAGCATTATTAGAAATGATTAGCATTATTAGAAATGATTAGCATTATTAGAAAAATTTAGCATGATTAGAAATGATTAGCATGATTAGAAATGATTAGCATGATTAGAAATGATTAGCATGATTAGAAATGAATAGCATTATTAGAAATGATTTGCATTATTAGAAATTATTAGCATTATTAGAAACCATAGCATTATTAGAAATGATTAACATTATTAGAAATGATTAGCATTATTAGAAATGATTAGCATGATTAGAAATGATTAGCATTATTAGAAATCTCATCTCATTTTCTCAACCGCTTTATCCACATTAGGATCGCGGGGGTGCTAGAGCTAATCCCAGCGGTCTCCGGGTCACAGGTGGGGGCACCCTGAATCAATGACCAGCCCATCGCAGGGCACGAGGAGACAAAGGACAACCATACCTAGGGGCAATTTAGAGTGTCCAATTAGCCTACCATGCATGTCTTTGGAATGTGGGAGGAAACCGGAGTACCCGGAGGGAACCCACGCAGGTCCGGGAGAACATACAAACTCCACACAACCTGGATTTGAACCCAAAACCCCAGGACTGTGAGGCCGACGCGCTAACCACTTGCGCCACTGGGCAATTTATGTCATTGTGTCTGTGGACTCATCTTGTCTGGGACATGCTAGCATGCTAGCAGACTGGCAAATTTTACAGTGCATTCTGGTTGTGATGTCATCTTCTGTTTGGAGATTGTTTTTGTGGGTGGGGCCAAGGCAGCTGAGAAAGGAAGCCAACTTAGAAAGCAATTTCATTCATTTCTGTCATTTTTTGGAACGGATTTGTGTACAAAATATGCTCTCTGACCATTTTAACCCTTTGGCTGCCCGATGCTGGGAGGATTTACTTCTATATTAATAGTCTTTTGCATCATTTTCTGATGTTGTGGAGATCATTTCCCAGCCAATTATACCAATATTAGCTTTCATATATTTATTATAAATATTTTTTTCTTGAAAACTGAACACTTTACAGAGTTTAAAAGCCAAAAAAAGTCCAGTAAAATGTGTGTCCGCACTCATCTTTTGTTTAAGTCCGCATCAAAGGAAAAATAAAAATAAAAACTAAAGCTAGAGTTGACGATCAAAGAATAGAAGGAACTGTGTGTGTTTCAAAGTGAAATAAATATACATTTGGTGATGTATTTTTCGATATCACTGACGCAATTGTCTCTTGATGAGAGATGGGAATGAGCCGCTGCGCTTGGCGTCGCCATGACGACCACCGAGTGGGAACCCTGACAGAAATCACCGGCGGCCTATAGTTGTATATGCCAGTGAATGAGTTATGAAAATCAACTCATGATATTTTGAGATGATTTTGGTTGACTCCGCCCAAGTATGACTTTATCACGCGCTGAGATCAATTTGTTGGTTGAGTGAGTGGCAATTGAAAGGTCTCCAATTTTTGAAAACATCTCCACTCAATCATTCTGTTCACATCGGCAAAAAAATGAGTTCATCTCTGTCAAGTGGCTCGGAATCTTCATTTGAGAGAGGCTTACCGTTGTGGAAGGAAAAGTACAACGAGAAAAAATTGAAATGAAATTGAAATAAACGGAGATTAGAATTTCAAGAAATGACATCGAGCGGAATTTTCTGTTCATAAAATTAAGAAGTTGCTGTTACTTTTCTTTTCTGATCCCACAGAAACGTTTTCACATGCATCAAAAGGACTCAATTGAAAATAACAGATCTTTTTCAAAGAGGCTTTACAGTTAAAACAAACGAGAAAAAGGGCAAAATAAATAAAAGACGAAAACAAAAACGTAGAATTAAGGATGGCATTTTAGAATATGTTAAAATATGTTATCTTTTGTTCAGCATTTTTTTTGTATCCTTGTACCCGGCAAATAATCCAAATTAGAAAAAAAAAAATCAAACTAATACACTCAAAGTAATTTCATTTCGGGAAAAAGGAAAACTAACAAAAATGAGAAAACCCACTTTAAAGTGTTATATTAAAGTAAATATAATATAACGAAAAAATGTAACCTGAATAAAGCAAAATTCAATTCAATTCTGGCGAATGTAGGCGAAAGGTTAAACTATTTTTTTTTTTACAGTTGTGTTGCTATGACTTCCAGTGGCACCTGATTAAAAAGTCAAAACAAGCAATCAATTGAAAAATAAAATCCAGCGATAAAGCTCTTCAAAAGGCGGAGCTTGAACTCATAAACATGCTTCGCTGCTACGCCATTCTCTTGATATTAATTAAAATCCCAGCTAAGCTCAAGAACCGCACGTATAGATTCACTTCACACAACTCAATTGAATTCGCTAACCACGGTTGTCTTGCTCATGTCTGCCAATACCCACTTGAAAATTCCCGTTTTTTTCCCCTGGACAATAAACGACTGGAGACAAAAGACTGAACTATAAAGGACTAAATTCACGTTGCAAAGTTGCACTTGCCAACAGTTCGGATGAACTCATTTGAATTCGGTGAGCATGGTGTGGAGCGTTGGCTTGCTCATGTCTGCCAATACCCGCTTGAAAATTCCCGTTTTTTCCCTGGACTATAAACGACTGGAGACAAAAGACTAAACTATAAAGAATTAAATTCACGTTGCAAAATTGCACTCGCCAAGAGTTCGGACAAACTCAATTGAATTTGGCGGCTCATGTCTGCCAATACCCGCTCGAAAATTCCCGTTTTTTCCCCCTGGACTATAAACGACTGGAGACAAAAGACTGAACAATAAAGAACTAAATTCACATTGCAAAGTTGCACTTGCCAACAGTTCGGACGAACTCATTTGAATTCGGCGAGCACGGTTGGGAACGTTGGCTTGCTCATGTCTGCCAATACCTGCTTGAAAATTCCAGTTTTTCCCCTGGACTATAAACGACTAGAGACTATAAACGACTGGAGACAAAACACTGAACTATAAAGGACTAAATTCACGTTGCTAAATTGCACTCGCCAACAGTTCGGGCAAACTCAATTGAATTTGGCGTCTCATGTCTGCCAATACCCGCTTGAAAATTCCCTTTTTTTCCTGGACTATAAACGACTGGAGACAAAATACTAAACTATAAAGAACTAAACTCCCGTTGCAAAATTGCACTCGCCAAGAGTTCGGACAAACTCAATTGAATTCAGCGGCTCATGTCTGCCAATACCCGCTCGAAAATTCCCATTTTTTCCCCTTGGACAATAAATGACTGGAGACAAAAGACTGAACTATAAAGGACTAAATTCACGTTGCAAAGTTGCACTTGCCAACAGTTCGGACGAACTCAATTGAATTCGGCGAGCACGGATGGGAGCGTTGGCTTGCTCATGTCTGCCAATACCCGCTTGAAAATTCCCGTTTTTTTCCCTGGACTCTAAACGACTGGAGACAAAAGACTAAACTATAAAGAACTAAATTCACGTTGCAAAATTGCACTCGCCAACAGTTCGGGCAAACTCAATTGAATTCGGCGGCTCATGTCTGCCAATACCCGCTTGAAAATTCCCGTTTTTTTTCCCTGGACTATAAACGACTGGAGACAAAAGACTAAACTATAAAGAACTAAATTCACGTTGCAAAATTGCACTCGCCAAGAGTTCGGACAAACTCAATTGAATTCGGCGGCTCATGTCTGCCAATACCCGCTCGAAAATTCCCGTTTTTTCCCCTTGGACAATAAATGACTGGAGACAAAAGACTGAATTATAAAGGACTAAATTCACGTTGCAAAGTTGCACTTGCCAACAGTTCGGACGAACTCAATTGAATTCGGCGAGCACGGATGGGAGCGTTGGCTTGCTCATGTCTGCCAATACCTGCTTGAAAATTCCCGTTTTTTCCTTGGACAATAAACGACTGGAGACAAAAGACTAAACTATAAAGAACTAAATTCACGTTGCAAAATTGCACTCGCCAAGAGTTCGGACAAACTCAGTTGAATTTGGCGGCTCATGTCTGCCAATACCCGCTCGAAAATTCCCTTTTTTTGCAGTCTTCCTGAACTAAAAATAACTGGAGACGAGAATCATCCTGTTTCAAAGCAGACCTGGGGAGAAGGCGCTGGAGAAAAGGGATCGCAAACCAATTTGTCAACGCCACAGCGTTCAATAGGGATGTTTGCGTCAAGTTGTCAGGAGAAAAAAAATTGACCATCATTCTGGTAACTGCCGCTCCTTGGTGACATCCAGCGAGCAGCTCAAGGCCATAAAGTACTCATAGATCTCATTTCCTTTGTCAAATTTCTCACCAGAGACACAGCATCACCATCATGGCCTTCTATCGATACTGGGATATTTATACCGCCTTAAGTATCTTCGGGCTCATTTGTCTTCCTCCCGGCCAATGAATGTGACGTGAATATCTGATGAGAGAATTCAAGACATCTATTTTAGCTCAACTTTTATCGCTTCAACCTTTGCCACTGACTTCAGCGCCATCTTTCAAACTTGCCGGATCGTGGATCGCTAATTAACTCCAATAAATAGGGATGTCCCGACCCCATCTTTTTGCGTGGGACTGATTAGGGGACTCTGTCGATATCGATTGCCGGGAAATGTACAAAGTAGGGAACACCCACCTCCTAGATGTGTGTGTTTTTTTGTCCTGCATCTTTTCCTGACTTTAATCCTGTAAATGGTGAAACATGACTCTGAAACGAAGACACCTTTTAACTCAATACCTTGCTTTTGACCAGCAATTACAGGGAGATTTTCGCAATTAGCTCCGTCCACTCTTGCTCGTTTTGTGTTTTTGCTGCTTTTCTGTCTTAATGATTTGATTTGGTGATTCTTAATGATCCCATTTACTTTGATTTGCTTTGTACTTTGTGCTTTTGCTTTGTTGTTCTGTCTTATCACCCTCTGCTACTGTCACAATGAAATTTCCCGAATAATACGGGATGAATAAAGTTATCCAATCCAATTAGGGTGGTCAAAAGATTCCAAAAATATTGAAGTATCTTTACTGGAATGTTGTATCCTGATCAACACTATATGATACCTAGGGGTGTCACCGTACTTTAAAAAAAAAAATCTCCCCTCGCCCGACCACGCCCCCTTTTTGCCTACAAACCAAACAATTGCTTAGTTTTCAATATCGATGATGTTTAAACACAAAATAGCACAAAGGCCACTACTAAAAATACTGGGTTTGATTTCCATTTCAGATCTAGGTGCTCTCACCAGTGGTGGTCTGGATCAGAAAAAAATAACAATATGAGTCATAGTACTATTGATGTTGCTTTTTGAACGTTCACACATAAAGCGAGATAATATAGAAGAGACATTAAAACAAAAAAATATGTATACCACTGCAGTAGATAATTGTAGTGGTAAAAATGTCCTGAGAGCTGTTATGGTGCCGCTTACTGACCGGCGGTCAAGTAGCTCTCTGTGATGAATTAATTAGGGTCATGAGCTCAGAATCATGTTTAATGGTCTTGCATTAAAGTTTCTCTTAAATCACTGTGGTGGAAGGAATCCATCCCATAGAGCTTTATGAACAAAAAATAATAATGATATGATCAATACTTTGTGGTTCGCAACCACCGGGCCACAGAACGAGAATATAAAAAATAAATTACATTACTTTCATTTTTTTTTGAAGAATCTGAAAAAATCTTATTTTGAAAAATGGCCAGAAAATTCTTTGTGACATCAGACGATATTACTCTTGACGCTTGAAAATGACTAGTACAGTATTTTTGATCTCGCCCTCCAACTTGAAATGAAAAAATGAAACCCTGTTAATAATAATGAACATAGGCTATCTCGCTCGGTACTTGTTTCTTTTGCCGCCACCACCACGTTGTGTTCCCCGCCTTCGTCTTCAGCCGCTCGCTGTATTACGCCGCTTCGTCAAGAAAACGGAGCTGGAGCCCGCGTGTCATTGAATATTTATCAAGTGTCTGATTTGTGAGGGGCCGATTTGGCGGGACCCCGCAGGGCCTGCAACTCAACACCCTGAAATTGAAGCTCGCCTGTCATTTTTCGCCCCAGGGACATGGTTAATTAATTAGCATTGGCAAACTTTTTTACATTTAGCGTGGCTAAACACATCGTTGTTGCGAGTTACGTGTCACCCATTGACATCTATTTTGATAGTCTATGAATTACTGAGAGACATTTTCGACCTATAAAAACCAATCCGAATCCTCTTTTCATTTATACTGTGGTTTGCTGGCGATAGGTCACACCCAAAAAAATGCACAAGGACAGAGTTAAAAATCAAACAAACATATAAGTGGCACTTTTGGGGGCATTTTATGTTAAAAAATCCAAAACAAAGAACTGTCATGCCATCTGGAAAAGCCTTTAAAACAAGAAATAAGAGATAAAAGTAAGAATATTTTTTACAAAAAAATAAAAATTTTTGCTAAGGGCTTCTTTACAGGCAAATCTACGGGTTCCCCACGCTACGCCAATGATGAAATGATCAACAAGGGGCCAGAGCACCCTTTTGCGGTTCAATGTAAAAATCACGTGAAATGATATGGTAATAAGTGAATATTTTCACACATAAATTGCACTAGAGCAAGGGTGTCAGACTCGGGCTGGTTCGCGGGCCGCTTTAACGTCAACTTGATTTCACACGGGCCGGACCATTTTAGATATAATATTTAGATTTTTTTAAATAAATGGATTAAAAGAACTGGATATTCAGTTTTTTATAGATCTAAAACAATGTTTATTTTAGCTTTTTTTCATATATTTTTATATTCTACAAAATGATTTTTGAACTAAAAACACAGAAAAATGGATTAAAAAATTACAATTGTTGATTTAAAAAGGGGAAAATCAGGAAATTTAATATACATCTATACTCTTCATTTTAATTGGATTCTAAAACAGAAAGTCGTGATTTACTTTCCCGGGCCACACAAAATGATGCGACGGGCCTGATTTGGCCCCCGGGCCGCCACTGTGACACATGTGCACTAGAGTATAACCCCCAAACAAACTATAAAAAAAACCTGCAATTTATAATCCGTAAAATACGCTACCTCTTTTTTAAAATATGCTCAAATTTTAGTCGTCATTGACGACAACTAGAAATTAAATCTGATTGTCATTTTAGCCGCAAAACATGAAGTCGATTGTCATAATTAACGCCGAATGAATAAAAAAATTTGAACGTGCGAGGGTCAAACGCCGCTATCGGCGAGCGTGAAGCGGCGCTTTAATTCCACATGACTCCGAGCGAGCGAGCGTGCTTGTCTTCAAGACACTCTGGCGTTTCCATCGATCGTCTGCGAATGGAACATTAGCCATGCGGGGGTATTAAACTCAACTCATTGTGTTCTATTGTTTAGCGCAGGGGTGGCCAACTCCGGTCCTCAAGAGCCGCTATCCGGTGTGTTTTCCATATATCCCTCTTCTAGCACACCTGAATCAAATGACCAACTCATCAGCAAGCCGTCCAGAAGCTTGATACCGATCCTGATTATTTGATTCAGGTGTGTTGGTGGAGGGAGACATGGAAAACAGACCGGATGGCGGCTCTCGAGGACCGGAGTTGGCCACCCCTGGTTTAGCGTGTCATATTGATTTCCCTCCTGGAAGAAATATGGCGGCCTAGACCGTCTCGGGCGAGGACAACTGGATCTATTCACAAACAATTTGTGGAAAACCACACAAGGTATTGCATTACCTCCACACTGAAAATCGCAACACCAACAAACTTACATACGTAAATGAATGCCATCTTATCTGAAGTTCTCCCAATTGGTGTGTTGACCTATTTACATTAATTACAACTACAATTCAATGTGGAAAAAATAACTGTTATTTTGCGTTATTTGGTCAAGTGTGAATTATTATAATTGGGACAGTAAGACATGGCTTAATCCTATTAAATCAATTTGTCGGTACATTTTTGAGAGGCTTACCATTGTGGAAGGAAAAGTACAACGTGAAAAAATTGCAATGAAATTGACATACAGTGGTACCTCGACATACGATCGTAATCCGTTCCGAGACTGAGATCGTATGACGAGATTCTCGTAACTCGAGCGGACGTTTCCCATTGAAATGAATTGAAAACAAATTAATTCGTTCCAACCCTCTGAAAAAAACACCAAAAACAGGATATTGGATTGGAAAAAATGTTTTATTTCTTCTAATTCGCCATATATTAACAAAGTAACACATAGCTAGTGGTTTAATAGTCATAAAATGTGTTTAATCTAACTAAAATTGGGCAGATTTCGCTGACGGGAGACAGAGACGTTTGGGGGCGTGGGGGTAGGTGTTGGAATAATCATTATTATAAATGTGTTTGCAATGCTTACTTAGGAATAGAAAGCCTTATTATAAACATGCTTACTATATTAATCAATATATTTACTTATTAGGAATAGTAATGCTCATCCTGAATGTGTAATAATATTAAACAATACATATATGTGTTGAACGCTGTGCTTTTATGTTAGAGTTATTGGCATTAATAAAAGCCATTTTAATGCATGCCTTGCTAAAGTAAGGACTGGTTCACATCAAGAGGACAGGGCATGGAGAGGTCTCACAACAATTGCTCTTGGGAACTGCGAACTGTTTTCGGCTTCGGAGGACTCAGGACAGGTGCTCTTGGGAACTGAGAACTGTTTACGGCTTCGGGAGGAGGACTCACAACAAGCGCTCTTGGGAACCAAGGACTGTTTCGGGAAGATTCGACAGGACGTACAATTGTTTTGATAACTGTGCAAAATAGTTGTGAGACTCTACGAATGTTTAGACTTCTGTGGGGCATGGCGTTAAAACCTTATGAATAAATTAGCGAAACGGACTTCGAGTTGTGAGAATGATCTTGGCCGGAGACGCGGATGGATGTATTCTCTCTTGCAAGAATTAAATGTAGATATGACTACAGATGCCTTTTTTATTGAAAGCTGAATACGGAAAAACCTAAGGATAAACCTACAATGAGGATGAACCTAACATTTGGTCCTTCGAGCCTGTGGTCAAGATACCGAAGCAGAATCCAGGTCGCTTCCGTTCGATATCTGGAAAGACCGTGCATGGCGCTTAAATACCCTTTTCCGGGCTGGATTACTCGAAGGGGCGACTTGGGTTCTCGACGGTTGACGACTAACACTCTGAAAGAGACATCTGGTGTCATATCTGGTAAGTCCACGTGAATGTCTGCGTTTGAAGGGGCATTGCACGTGAGGTCCATTTTTTGAAATGAGACTCGCGTCCAGGGGGACTGCGTAAAACCCTGGGTATACTAGTCGATGCCAGGTAAAGAGACAGAGCATGAGTCTATAAAACTTGGGGCAGTTCGGGGTGTCCTGTACGGAAGGTACAAATATAGCTCTGACAGTATATCACGCTAGGGTATACATTTGTGTAACACACGCATTACAGTACAGTAATACCTCGACATACGAGTGCCCCGACATACGAGCAATTTGAGATGCGAGTAAAATTTTGAGCAAATATATATCTTGAGATATGAGACAAATGTTGATATACGAGCATACAGCGGACCCGAGAGGCTGCTCATAAGAACTTCATGCGTACTGTCTTTCCCGTCGCAAGGCCCTCGTGTAATGTCTCCACGAGCACTGGGTGAAGCGTTGCATTTTTTCAGTGTTTTTTTTCCCGTTAGCCAATGCGAATGGCGGAGGAGCTTGTTCGATAATACGAGAGGAGTATAGTACTTCTCGTTGGCAAATGGTCCTGTGTTATCCTATTGTGAGGACATTTGTGTGCATCATTTTGGGAATATTTTGAAGGGAAGACAAAATCGAACAAATGTCAATATTGACTGGCAAATAGAGCCAACACGGGAGAAGAAAGGTATCAAATGTCAAAAAAATTAGAATTAAGTTTAGTGTTAGGTTCGATTAAACTTATTTTTGAGTGTGTCTGCATCGTAATCCAAGTTTATTTAAATTAGTTTGTTATGTTACGAGCGTGTTGCCGTGCAAAAAGTATCTCTGTCTAATTTTACTACTATTAAACACATTTTAGTACTATTAAACCACTAGTTATTTGTTACTTTGTTAATAGATGGTGAATTAGAACAAATAAAAATGTTTCTCCAATCCAATATCCTGTTTTTGGTGTTTTTTTTAGAGGCTTGGAATAAATTAATTTGTTTTTAGTTCATTTCAATGGGAAACGTTCGTTCGAGTTACGAGAATATCGACATGCGAGCTCAGTCCCGGAACAAATTATGCTCGTTTGGAGTATCCTACTTGACGATGGAGCCCATCCCCCACACAGTTCCTGTTGTTTTGTTTGGTCGGATATGCACTTTGCTACTAACATCTAGTGTTGTGCAGAACATTAATGCAGTCATTAAAAAATTGCATGAATCTGCTAATTGGGGTTAGTCATAATTTTAAATTGTGTGATATTTTTTTGTTCTTAGTTTGTCGAGATAATGATTTTAAACAAAAAAAGTCTGAACAAAGGCACAAATCAAAATACAACTAGAACAAAATAGCACTTCTCTATAAATCACATTTTTATAATGTTTAACAAAATTATGATTCGAAAATTGAAAACCAAATACTAGACGGTATTTTTTTAAAATACAAAGTTCAAAAGGGAAACGGACACCTGAAAACCGCCTCGTCAGAATAATATAGATTAAAACACTCAGGAATTAACATCAACATACATATTACTTTTACGTTCATTGAACAAAGTCAGATGCTTGAGGACGTAAACACTGCAAAAATGCAAGCAGTGAAATTGTGTGAAAAAACCTTTAACCCAGATTAATATTAAATACTACATATTTAGTTGAGACAGAAACAGGAAGCTTTGCTAGCACAGAGCATCAAAGATTTGATTGAAAATCTTATTGTTCCTCTCCACATAAATCTTTAGTAAAAGGCGAAAGATTTGTGCGATTTGAAGAGAAGCAAGAGTGTATTGATGAAGAATTGACAGAACGAACTACGTCTATATCCGCAATAGTAGTTTAATACAGGCTAAAGCACTAAAAACTAGTGCGTGGTTCCAATCCATTGAGCAGCCAATCACATTGCAGAAGCTGTATTATGCAGCCAATCACGTTTCAGCACCTGTATTAGGCAGCCGGGGGATTGGAGAGCATTGTGATATAATATGATCCAGGGCATACGTGCATCCTTTGGGTGCAAATGGGTTGGACTTAATGGTGCAATGAAATTAGTAATTAAACCAAATGATCCAAAATGGAGGTGTGATCGTGAGCCCGAGCCCGTCTCTCTCACTGACTTTTTATCTTTTTAAATAGATGTTTATAACAATGTATAATGAAACTATGTGTTCACTAAACTAACAATACTTGTGATGAAATAAATAATTTGGATTAAACAGGAGTTGCAGAGCCAGAGCATGCTTTAAGCACGTCACGTGAAGGCTGCCTGCCCTCTTAATAATCTTCCCGTCCGCAAGTCCGCATCTATTTTGACCTGGTATCCCCAATATGGGGGAGCAAGAAGTTAAGGATAAACTACAGACAGGAGAAGTGAAATGACAAATGCACCGGTAAAAGTGAGGTGTGCAAAAGCTTCAAATTGATTGTTGAATATGCTACAGAAACTTGCGTTGGTTTCGCTGAATGTAGTCAATGTGGCGCTTTGCTTTCATATTACAGCAAAAAGAGTGGCACCTCGACGCTGAGCAGGCATTTAAACAAGCTGTACTGGCAAAAGTGATGATCGTCAAACCGATATATTATTATATAAGATGTGAATGTTTATACAGTCTTGTTTAACTTAGATTTTGTTACAAACTAAAGGCTTTAATTTGTTAATTGAAATCACCCCTCATCCTCATGAATAATATATGAAATTTCAGATTCGCTTCTGTCGTTTCAATCATTAAACTTAGGAATTTCAAAAGTTAGTATATGTATTTTGACAAATAGAGGGGTTTGCATCTCTCATGGAGATACTGCAGTACAAGGCTGATGCGTGGAGTGGAAGGATCAAGCTCCTATTCCATCACCTAGTCCCAAATATCAATTTAATATTTGATCCCCATTTAGGAGACATAACAGATATTAAACAGATAAGAACAGATACCACACTTGAGCTTAGTCAAAAGGCCGATAAGCGATATTCCTTAAACAGGCGCAAAGGACGACTTCATTCCAGATAATTCAACCTAAAATAGTGGAAACACACATCGGATGTCAATAGTAACATACATTTACGTATACAACAAACTACAACGATACACGTTTAGTGTGATAACAGGGAAACTCATCTCATCTCCTTTTCTGAACCGCTTTGTCCTCAATAAGATCGCGTGGGGTGCTTGTGCCAATCCCAGCTGTCTCCGGGCCAAAGGCGGGGGACATCCTGAATCGGTGGCCAGCCGATCGCAGGGCACAAGGAGACGCACAACCATGCAGTCTCACACCCATACTCAAACCCACGCAGGCCCAGGGAGAACATGCAAACTCCACACAGATGGAGATGATCTGGATTTGAACCCAGGACCCCAGAGCTGTGAGACCGATACGGTTATCACTTGCACCACTGGGCTGCATACCTGAAAATGCCTGCATTTACTTTAGTATTACCACACTTAAAATATAAAAATTCTCTGAATTCTTTAGCAACATTGTTCTACCGTGGATATGCAAAAATGAGTCTCATAAAAATCATTATGATTTAAGCGAAAATAGAGGTGCTCTCGGCGACACAGTAGTGTGCAAACTCAACACTCCTATTAGTGTGTTTGGGACTCAGCTCTCTCATCAGTGGTTTTCTCATTTTAGTTTCCAGGTTAGTGAGAAGCCATAAGCACTCCAACTAAAGAACCATTAATATCTCATGACATATTGGCAGTGGTGGGATGTGAACCCACGCCTCCTGAGAGACTGGAGCCTAATTCCAGCGCCTTGGACCGCTCTGCCATACTACCTTAATTAAAGTAAACCTAAGGATTTTACAAAGGTAAAGCAATCTCTTCCTGATCCGTGATGGTGCAGTGGTAAATTGTGAAATAACCTTAAAACCCTTATATTTTAATATTAAAATGTGTTATTTGTTGCTTGCAATAAGCTCAAACACATATGTAACATTTAAATGTTCTTAACATTTACCTAACTTTTTCTCAAAATGCAGCTTTTCGATTTAGTGTCACGCTGTGGCATTTAGAGACCAAATGGAACATTATCGCCCTCCTCTGTCTAAAATCTGAATTGAGAACTTGGCAATGTGACGTATTGAGACAGTAGAGGGCGACAATGCTCCAGTATGTTGGCCGCCAGCGACCGTAAAACCTCAAGAGGAAGAAGAAGGGATGGCGGCGTTCATTTCGACATGGCTTTGGTTGTAACTTTTTGTTTGTACGCCTCTTGTTTCTCCTCAATTTAACTTAACTTAAATGAAACGAAACCTCGACAACATGCTCAACATTAAATAGTTTGCGGACTCGAACGTTAGTCCGTTTATCTTCAATCCGTTTTGGGAGTCGTACTTTAGCCTGGCCTAGCTGGCAGCTAA
>NC_135406.1:11542302-11547302 GCF_051989625.1 Stigmatopora argus
AACAAACTTAGTATTATGTATTATTAAGTATTTTTAACCATTGTGTTGAACCACAAATTGAGCAAAGAAAGGGCTTTTCAACACTGCGGGTTGTTAAGTCTTCTTTTCAGGTTCCCTTCTGTGAAAATGTTGGAACATTAACTGCACCTGGAAAAGGTTTTTGAATTGTGTAGCTTTTTAATTGGGCTGTTGTAGCGAATCTGTGGCCAGAGACTGAGCAGGAAAACATTGTTCTCCAGTGTGGGTTAATAAGTGTTTTTTTAAGCTTCTCCTTTGGGAAAATGTTTGACCACAAACTGAACACGAAAATGGTTTTTCACCTGTGTGGGTTCTTATGTGTATTTTTAAGCTTCCTTTCTCTGTAAATCTTTTACCACAAACTGAGCGAGCAAATGGTTTTTAACCAGTGTGGGTTCTTGTGTGCATTTTTAAGCTTTGCTTGTATGTAAATCTTTGACCACAAACTGAGCATGAAATTGGTTTGTCACCTGGGTGTGTGTTGGAGTAATCATTATTATAAATGTGTTTGCAATGAATATAAAGCCTTATAATATACATGCTTACTATATTAATCAATATATTTGCTTATTAGGAATAGTAATGCTCATCCTAAATGTGTAACTATATTAAACAATATATATATATAAATATATATATAAATATATATATAAATATATATATAAATATATATATAAATATATATATAAATATATATATAAATATATATATAAATATATATATAAATATATATATATATATGTATATGTATATGTATATGTGTTAGGTTCAAACACCAGACATTTGTTTCACCAACCTGTGAAGAAGGAAAGCACAGAGAATTTGAGTTATCTTTATTTAAAAAATGAGAGGTTCTCAGGACCGTCCGCGTCTCAGCCCTTCGAAACACTCTGAAGAAAATCTCCCCTCGCCTATTCTCTTATTGTGTTTTGGGAGTGTCCAAGTTACAGGAAGTTTCAAGCTGATCAAGGGAGAGATAGTTCTCTCCCAGTTACAAAAGGTTCTTTGTTCATGACCATATGCCCCTTCGAGATAACATCTTTACAGTCACCCTCCTGATACCTTGCAACCCTCACAAAACAGACAAACAGACAGGCGTCGGCCCCCCTGGGTAGTTCCTCTTTGTTGAATAAGGTGAAACTTTCCAGGGGCCCAAGACACTCTCATTCTATCAACTAACATTTCGACAGTCATACCAGAATCAGGATAACTTATATAAAATAATTCCAACAATATGTATATGTATATGTATATGTATATGTATATGTATATGTATATGTATATGTATATGTATATGTATATGTATATGTATATGTATATGTATATGTATATGTATATGTATATGTATATGTATATGTATATGTATGTGTTGATCGCTTTTATTTTAGAGTTAGAATTAATATGTGCTTTCAACGAAGACAAACGCTTACTCCAAGGTCGCTCTCCAGGACAGCTGGCTCCAGAACTTAACAATTCACTGAGTCCTTGCTCCGAGGACTGATTACTGGAAGATACGCCTCAACCCTTTCCCCAGATACAAGTTCGCAATGAAGATCTGTGAAGGACGCTTAAATTGTTGTTGATTCAGCGGATGGCTATCAATCAACTCGCATATTGTTTTAAATAGTGACGCTTGATATGGAATTGTTTTGTTTCTTGCTTACGCAATTGGATCGATTACTCGCATATTGTTTTAATTTGTGACGCTAGGTTGACGCTAGGTTTGCTTGATTATGGAATTGTTTTGTTTCTTGCTTACGCAATTGGAATTGATAACCTTGTAATTGTTTTGATTTGAGGCCTTAAATGGGAAGGACATAATGCCGCTCGACAGAATAATCTTGACCGGACGAGCGGGTGGATGTATTCTCTTCTTGCAAGAATTAAATGGTGATGTGACTACAGATGCCTTTTTTATTGAAAGCTGAATTTGAAAATACCTAAGGATAAACCTAACATTGGATAAACCTAACAGTGTGTTCTTGTGTGTATTTTTAAGCTTCCTTTCTCTGTAAATCTTTTACCACAAACTGAGCAAGCAAATGGTTTTTCACCTGTGTGTGTTCTTGTGTGTCTTCGTAAAACTTGCTTATGAGAAAAGGCTTTACCGCAAACTGAACACGAAAATTGTTTTTCACCAGTGTGGGTTCTTGTGTGTCTTCGTAAAACTTGCTTATGAGAAAAGGCTTTACCGCAAACTGAACACGAAAATGGTTTTTCACCAGTGTGGGTTCTTGCATGAATTGTTAAGTGTCCCTTCTGTGTGAATGTTTGACCACAAACTGAACACGAAAATGGTTTTTCACCAGAGTGGGTTCTTTTGTGCCTTTTTAAGGTTCCCTTCTCTGTAAATCTTTTACCACAAACTGAGCATGAAAATGGTTTGTCACCTGTGTGTGTTCTTGCATGACTAATTAAGTGATACTTCCGTGTGAATGTTTGACCACAAAGTGAACACGAAAATGGTTTTTCACCAGAGTGGGTTCTTGTGTGCCTTTTTAAGGTTCCCTTCTCTGTAAATCTTTTACCACAAACTGTACATGATAAGGGTTTCTCCCCAGTGTGGCTCCTCATATGTGTTTTCAAAGTAGACTTTTTCCCAAAGGTTTTTCCACACTGAGAGCATTTCCAGAGTTTGCCGTCCTTAAGACCTTCATTGTCATAAAGCAAGTCTTCGGTATCTGATAACGGAGCAAATAAATTGTCTGCTTGCCCTTCTGCTGAGCTGCCGTTCGGAGTCTGCGCCCCTCTGCCGGCCACGCCCAGATAATCTTCACTCTTGAAAGGCTCACCAGTTGACACGGTGACATCTTCTTCCTCCTTTTTGATTTGCTGTTGAGGGAACTCTGGCTCCTCCTCTTTAATTTGGGGTAATGTTAAGGTGTGTGCAGGCTCCGCCCCTCTGCTGGTCACGCCCAGATACACTTCACTCTTGAAAGGCTCACCAGTTGACACGGTGACATCTTCCTCCTTTTTGATTTGCTGTTGAGGGAACTCTGGCTCCTCCTCTTTAATTTGGGGTAACGTTAAGGTGTGTGCAGGCTCCGCCCCTCTGCTGGTCACGCCCAGCTCCACTTCCCTCTTCAGGAATTCACCAAATGACCAGGTGACATCATCTTCCTTCTTGATTGGAAGTCGCTCGTCTCTCATTTGTTGTTGAGGGAACTCTGGCCCCTCCTCTTTAATTTGGGGGAGCTCAAGTTCCTTTTTAAGGCCAACAGACTCTTTCCCATCAGGACCAAGATATTCTCTGAAACCTGCAAAGACACAAAAATAAATGATATGTTTCATAATCTGTCTATCCAAAGAGAAGTCCTTTAGGTTAGACTGGGAATGTAAAGTCTTATACTTATATCGGCGGTGGTTAGGCTCGTAACATGACATTAACTTGAAATTTAACTGAAATCAACTCAAATGACTATACACACCCACACATATTTGACCACCATCTCAATAAGCTCGTATCTCCAATTTGTCTCATATCTCAAGGAAAAAAATTGCTCGGAAATTAGCTCGTTTCTCAAATTTCCCGTAAATTGGGACACTCGTATGTCAAGGTATTCCTATAATATGCAGGCTGCCACAGCAAATGTTTAATTAACAAGCAATAATTATAGCACTTGCGGGTGACCCGCATTGTAATCAACAGTTTGAGGAAAACAGAGTTCACCTTCAAAATTAAAGTACAATTAAGAGCACACCTACACATTTCAATGTATAAAAATGTGTTGTTTTATTAAACCCAAAGGATTCTTTAATCTCATCTCATTTTCTGAACAGCTTTATCCTCATCAGAGTCGTGGGGGGGGGAGCTGGAGCCTATCCCAGCTGACTTTGGGCCAGAGGCGGGGGGGCACCCTGAATTGTTGTCCAGCCAGTCGCAGGGCACAACAAGACAGACAACCATTCACACTCACACTCATACCTAGGAGCAATTTAGTGTCGAATCAGCCTACCATGTCTTTACAATGTGGGAGGAAGCCGGAGTACCTAGAGAAAAGCCACACGCGTCAAAATAAAAAGGTAATTTTTTGGGAAAAAAAGCCTTTCTATAAAGGGTCATTTTTTAAAGAAACTGATACTTTACTATACATGGTCTTTTTTATTATTAAAAAAAGCCTTACTATGCAAGTCTTTGGAGTGTGGGAGGAAAACCGGAGTACCTGGAGGAAACCCATATAGGCCTGGGAAGAACATGCAAACTCCACACAGGTGGACTTGACCTGGATTTGAACCTAGGACCCGAGAGCTGTGAGGCCGATGCGCTAACCACTCGCTCCTCTGGGCCGGTTTTCACATTTTTATGAATTTATAACTTTAAAAAAATATCCAGTGCTGAGTCCTAGTAGCAAGCGGAAGACATGGGAGTTGCTTCCGCTTGAAAAATTATTTAAAAAATAAACATTTTCCCCAGAAAAATCCGCGATGTAGTGAAATGCTGAGGGAATACTGTACTTGAATATGCAATTGCGGCGCACAAAAAAGCACTTCTACAATTACCATTAAGCCTTAATGATGAAGGGAATATATAGATATAAAAATGGACCCACCTTCTATTCTGTGAAGGACAACTTTTGCATGGATTATTTTGCAAAATGTCGAGTTCTCCTCATGGAATTTTGCTGCTCTTTTCCCACACGTAAATTCTGATGGAGACGCCATTGATAGCTGCTAGCTAGGCTAAGTTAAAGAGGGCGCAAAGCTTCAAAGTTCTTCGACGACTTGAAGAGTTGATCCTTTGATATATGCTAACAGGCTGAGCTAAAGTAGGCCGCAAAGCTTCAACGAGGTCTTGAAAATGATTTTGGCTGATATTTAAGGTCATAAAGTAGCTTATGCTAGACACGTCGGGGACCCATAAATTAAGCTAGGTGGCGAAAACTGCGCATGCGCGGTGGCAGCGTCACTTCCTTCGATTTATAAATGTAAGAGAGTCGGAAATAGGAAATAATTAATTTTCAAATGTTCTGACGTGTGGTTTG